>NC_067147.1:8261277-8410335 GCF_903995435.1 Acomys russatus
CCACTGCCTGATTTACCGAGCGAGCCCCATCCATCCTCAAACCCATATTGTGTCACACTTGGAAGAGACACAAGACAGCAGAGATCTGCAGGAGAGAGTTGTGAATCTTCTCGGGTCTTCTGAATCCCATGTCCAGGTTTGGGGCTGATGGGGATTTTGTATCCCAGGTTAGTAAACTCTGGTCAGTCTTATCGTTAAGGGGTCCAAGGTCCAAGTGACCGTCCATCTGTCATGGCTCCTCGGTGACCTTTTTTTCAAGGGGTGACACCAGCTACCTTGGGATGGGGAGGATGACTGAGCAGGGTCCCTTCCAGGCAGGTTCTGGGGGCCACACAGGGATTTTCTTTAACTAAACCAAGTCTCCTGGCCAGATCGGGTGGGCGGGTTTGGAGGTGGGAGAATGATAGAATTCCCTTCCCAGTCTGGTCAGTGGCATGGCGGGCCTCCTGCAAAGCCTACAAGGACTTGAGAAGGCAGTGGTTAGACAATTCTGTCTGGGGAATAGCTTGGAGTTTAGAAAGGGTGGGAAGTTGTCTCCCAGACATACCTTCAAAAGGCGTACACTGGACTATGAGCAGGCCACAGGGGCGGAGGTTGACCCAGTTTTTTCACCAGTTTCTGGGGCCAATTTGGTTAGATTCTCCTAAAGCGCCCTGTTCCTCCTTTCTACTTGACTTGAGCTCTGTGGCCTATATGCGCCTTGTACTTTCCAAGTAATATGTAATGCCTTTGTCAGATTTTGACACACTTTGGCCATGAAGGCTGACCCATTGTCAGACCCTAAAACTGAGGCAGTCCAAACATAGGAATTATTTCCTGAAGATGTTTCTTAGTAACTACTGGAGCAGTCTTTGCTCCAGTGGAGTAGGCTTGCACCCATTCTGAGAAGGTGTCTATAAATACCAGCAAATACAGCAAAACCAGTAGGCCAGAGTTCAGTAAAATCTAACTCCCAAAGTTCCCCAGGCCCATTTCCTCAAGCCCAGACCCCTGTGTGATCTTTCTTTTCCCCTTTGGGGGTCTACCTGAATACAGGTGGCACCACCTAAAAGTGGCGTCTTTGATCAGGCTTTCCAAATTTGGAGCATAATATCTGAGGAGTTGAGCAGTTTTCCTGGCCCCCGGGGAGGTGGCTTGGTGGAGATCTGTAACCAGCTGTCTTCCCAGACTTGGCATCCACCATCCTTGCTTATTCTATTGGCCAGAGCTCTTGTGGAGCCCAGTCAATCTTGCCCTGTGGAGGCATTCTGGTAAGCTCCAGCAGGGCTACCATCACCTGAAGAGGACTCGCTTGTTCCAGAACCACCTCCTGAGGGGGCAAGTCAGCTTCTCTGCTGCCTCTGGCTTCTGAGGAACCCCCTTCCTGGTGTTCTCTGCAATGGACAATGGCTGCCCTCTTGAATAGCCAGATACCTTCCAGTAAGATTAAGATTTTTTCTCCACGTGTGATTTCCTTGCCTGCTGAGGTTAGCAGTCCTCTTTCCCTGTATAGAGCCCCATGGACATGGGCCACAGCGAAAGCATATCAGCTGTCAGTTTATCTGGTGATCACCTTGTCTTTTCCCCAGAAAACTGCTTGGTCCAAGCTAAAAGCTCAACTTGTTGAGCAGAGGTTTCTCGGTTCAAAGGTTTTACGTATCTTGGGTCACCTCTGTTACTCCAGCATACCTAATCCAGTTTCTGGGAGAAAATGCTCTAAACTGGTATTTGCCAATGGGATATTGGTCAGAGCAGGCCTGACAGACTGGATCAGGCCTGTCACCTCATGACAGTCACGCAGGGGACCCATTGCATCATCATCCAGCAGGAGACTGGCAGAGTTAAGGACTGATGTCTTGTGAAACCCCATGTGGGGTTGATCCAGAAGCTGGGTTTGGTACTGGGTCACTCAGGTGTTAGACATTCATCTCTCGGTGCCCTCCTCAAGAGGGACCCAACAGAGCATGGGGCTGTCGGGAACAGTTTGTACCCTAAAGTTAATTTGTCATCTTCTTTTACCAGCCGGGTAGTGGAAGCTATGACTCTTATACAATGCTGCCTTCCAGCTGCAACTGGACCAGATCTCTTGGGCAGATGTCACCTGCCTTTTTCAGGGTCCCAGGGTTAGTGTGAGGGTGCCCTAGGCAATGCCTGTGGCCTCATTCGCACACAAGTGGAATGGCCAGTGCCAGGGCAGCCACCAGGGCCTTTTTCATGGTTTTGAAGGCCCTCTTCTCCATCTCAGTCCAGGCTGCATGGCTCTGGTGCTGCTGCAGAGGTGCACAGCTGTCTCAGCAAATCCCATTATGCACAGCTCGTAGTAGCCAACCACCCCCAGGAATCCCCCATACACGTCGCTCTCTGCGGACGTGAGGATTCACAGAATGGCTGAAGCATGGCCACACACGTCGTTTTTGTGGACGTAAGGATTCGCAGAATGGCTGAAGCATGGTCAGGGGAAGGCATCTGCTTTCCTTCCTCTAGGACTCAGGCATCTGATCTGAGGGGCACATGGCTCAGCCTTCCTGCCTAGGACTCTGTAGCCCTGGGCTTGGAGGGTTTGCGTTCCTCCTCAGCGCTGGGAGCTGTGAGGGCGCTGTCTACACAGTGGAGGAGAGTGCTCGGTGGAGATTTTTGTCTAGATTCCAACAGATCTGCACGCAGATCCTCATCAAACAATGTGTGTCCCTGAACCTCTTCTCCTGGCCTACTTCCCTGATTTCCTTCCTTGTCTGTTTCCCAGAAGCAGGGACCACAGCGTGGGGAAGTTTCATTCCCTGTGCCTTCAGCTGAATCTCGGCTGTTGTAAACTTCCTGAACGATTTCCAAAAGTTGAGACCTCTTATCCCTCCAAGTCTCTCTCTACTTCCTGGAGTTTTCTCCTTATATCTGGGGCCAACTGCATGACAAAGGTAATATTAGTGGCTCGCTGGGCATCTGGGTCTGTGGGAGTATTTATCTGATATGTCTCTGAGCTTTCCCAGCAACCCAGCAGGCTATTCATCAGGTCCCTGAGTAGCAACCTGAGCCACCTTACCACCTTAGGTAAGTGGGCATGTTTTCTGACTGACACTTTTAACCCTCCCATTAAGGTTTGGGGAAAAAAAAAAAAAAAAGAAAGAAAGAAAAAAAAAAAAAAAAGATCTGATGCCTTCTTACCTTAAAACAGTTTTGAACAGGCTGATCAGGGCCTGTGGCTTCTTTGAAAATGGAAGGTTTTGAGTCTTCCAATTACACCAGTCATTGGTAGAGAAGGAAATACAAACCACGAAGGAGAAAGGAGGTAAATGTCTACTTTTGCTCCTGATGTGACTGGGGAATTACTTCCCCCTTTCCCAGGTGCAACTAGCTGCATAGAGCAGGCCAGAGATGAGCAGAGGGCTTGCAACCCCTGCCTGCCTTTACACAGAAAGCAAGACCAGGACCCCAGGACCCCAGGACCCCAGGACCTCCAAACAGAAGCCAAGGGGCTAAACAAAACAGAAGTGAGCGTTTTGGAGCAGAAAGTATGTGTGTGTGTGTGTGTGTATATATATATATATTTGGAGAGAGAGAGAGAGAGAGAGAGAGAGAGAGAGAGAGAGAGACAGAGAGAGAGAGAGAGAGAGAGAGAGGTGAATTTCCTCTGGCTGGGATGAAAGAATAGATTAAGGTTTCGGGTTTCTCTAGGCAATGTGATTGGGCCAAAAGGAGTCAGGTCTCCAACATGAGGGTATGGAGTAGCACCAGCCAGTTGCCACTGTAGGGCCACAGTCACCACTGGAAGTGGGGTAGGGGGTGGGGGGTGGGACTACCAGAGTACAAGTGGGTGGTCCAGCATGGCCCTTGAGCCTGAGGGGAAATGCCCTGACTAGGAAGCAGCAATGGCCTTAGGATGGCTCCCTCTCCCCTTTTCGATCTGACAGAGACACACAGAGAGGCACAGAGACACACAGGGAGGCACAGAGACACACAGGGAGGCACAGAGACACACAGAGAGGCACAGAGACACACAGGGAGGCACAGAGACACACAGGGAGGCACAGAGACACACAGGGAGGCACAGAGACACACAGAGAGGCACAGAGTATCATTAGAGAAACACACAGTAAAGACAAACAGGAAGGCTGGCACACATTCATGCACCTGACCAGATCAGGGGAGTCCAGTGATGGCTCACGTGATTCCAGACACAGGAACTACAGCTAAGTTTGACCTCTCCTCTTGTGTCCTAACCAATGGCACTTCTTACAGACCACGGTTACTTCTGGAGGTATTCAGAGCAAATGACTTTTGATTTACCTGTTTTCTTTTGGGGGGTGGCATAGGGGTGTCTCAGGAGTGCTTCTAGTTAAACCTGAAATGACCTCAGCAAGAATACAAGCTGGAGGAACCTCTGGATACTCTTGTCCTGTCACAAGGTCATGGTGTCTGGAAAGTCCCCAGGACCAAGGTCTATATCCATCATGTTTATGACCCACAATGTTGACTCTGTTAACCACTCTGTTGACACCACCATGGGCCACACGCTGCTCAGATGGATATGTTGGACATCAAAGTGAACATCATGCCTGGAACCCAAGTGCTAAGATTAACCCAAGAAGCCTCTCTCTGGTCACTTCAGTGTTATGGAACCTAAATATAAGACCCTGCCTGCCCCTGCCCCCATCTCAAAACAGAAGGGTGACCAGCCAGAGCGCTTGTCATGTCCTAGCTAGTGACTGGAGCATAGCGGAGTCTGGCAGCTGTGCATGGAGGCTGGATGTTGCTCTGCAAAGATCTTTAATAACACTTTACACAAAGGCAAAGAAAGAAAACTTGATAGCAACTTTATTCATAAAGAGACAAACCCTAAACCGACCCCATCCGCAATGTCAGAAAACAGACAAGGAAGTTAAGATAGCTTTGCATGACACAGATACACAAATAACAAAGATCCCTTGCCACCAGCCATGCCGGGCAGGGGGACTGACTTTCCAGGGGTCTTGTGTTGCAGGTTGGTGAGGATCCACAGTTCAGAGTAGAGACGACAGCCTGATGAGGCCAGTGCACCTCTCCTGCCAAGCCTGCATGAGCCTAGCTGATGGGGGGGGGGGGCAGCCCATGTCACAGACATTGTGGGGATGCACATATTGATACGTGGGGTATATACTGTCCTTTGGGGCTAGAAGAATACAATAGGTGGGTGGTAACTGAGACTGGGGGGAAGGGGTGGCCCCAGAGGACAAAGAGGTTGGGTTGGGGTGTGGAGTAGGCTCCTTGGCGTCTCTAAGCTCTGTGTCTTGAATGCTTGACTTTTTGTTTGACAAAGGAAACGTGTTTTCCAAAGCCCTCTGGCCCTTCTGAGACACCACAGGGTTCTGAGAAGCACCAGGGTGGGGTGGGGTGGCAGTGGGAGGATTTAACTTCAAGAAAGAAGCCCTAGGGGGTCTTGGATCAGAGACCCCCTGGAGAGAAAGGAGAGCAAACTCTGGTTCCTGCCAGGACTGGACACTGGGAAAGGCTCTGGATGGGGAGGGAAGGTGAGAGCTGAGAGCATGGTGCTTGGAGCAACAGGGTAGGTGGGAAGCCAGCCTCAGTCCCTTAGGGTAGCTAAGAGCCTGTAGGGGGAGGTCAGGGGAGCTGTGATGAGGTGAGGACTAAGGACAGAGCCCCCAAAAGGCCAGGACACCCCTAGAGTCTCTGTGCTTTCCAGCAGCAGCTCCTGGGCTGCCCTAACCCCACCACCAGCAGCCTACGAGGGCTGATGGGCATCTTGGAGGAGTGTGTGTGTGTGTGTGTGTGTGTGCGCGTGCGCACGTGCATGTGTGCCTGTGCATGCTCACACATGCATGTATAGGTCAGAGGACAACTTCTGGGGGTCCATTCTTTCTGTGTACCATGTGAGTTCTGGGTAGGCATTGAATTCACTTTGTAAGGACTTATACTTTAGAGTCTCCCATTTAACCAGGAACTTTGAACTGGACAAGACTAGCCGGGCAGTGAGCCCCAGAGACTCTCTTATCTCCATTTCCCAGGGCGATGGTTCCCCGTACTCAGGTGGCAGACACCTAAGCTATCCCTGAAGCCTGATTTCTTTTAAGTTGTTGATCCTTCCTTGGGCAGACTCTGGTCGAGGAACAGATATCTTGGGCTGAAGTGAAGCTGGGATATTCATGTTACCAATAAGCTTGATGAAAGGCCCCAGCCAGTGACATGGGTTCCCTTTGTTGCCAGGTTACTAGTTCCTGGGGGTTCTGTGGGATGACTGGGGTCCCTTGTGACTCTTCACTCTCCTTCATAGGAAACAAGTGGGGAGGGTTCAGTTTGTCCAGGCCCCAGGACACACCCAACGCTCAGCAACACCAGACCTCTGCCTGTTGCTCAGGTTCAAGCTGGCTAAATAACTGGATCAGCGGGGAGCGGGTTGTGCAAAATCTTTTAAGGGATAAGTGTTTCATGTCAGTCAATAGTATCAGTGGTTGGGCTGGGAGATGGGAGACAGCTCAGTGGGTAAAGCGTTTGCCATGCAAGGACCTGAGTAAAGGCTGGACACGTCGTTATCTGTAATCCTAGCACTTCTAAGAGGAAATAGGAAGCGGAGACAGGAGAATCCCCCAAGGCTTGTAGGCCAGTTTGCCTGATGTAGGCAGAAGAAAGCCAACAAAGAGATTCTGTCTCAAAGAAGATGGAAAGTGAGGTCTAACACCCAAGGCCATCCCCTGACCATTGCATGCTGTACTGTGGCATGCCTGTACCTTCAGTTACACATATACAGTATGGATGATATGAGGACCAGGAGACTGTGTGGCCTCTAGTTAAGCCAAACAGGAGAAGTACAAGAAGCAGTGTTTGGTTCTGAAGACACTTATGGGACAAGGATATACTAGCTAACAATCCTGTGTAAGGGGCCTATGCGGGGGCAAGGGGACATGGCAGTCGGGTTGAATGTGGCAGCAGAGTGCCACCTCACAGTAGACATGTGTGCAAGTGTTTAGGGGTGGATGAGTCCGATGACCATAACCTACTTTCACATAGTTCAGCAAGTATGGGTGTGCATGTATGTCCATGTGATAAAATATTACCTCCATTGGACCCGTGGGGCTTGCTGTGACTTCAGTATGATTAGGGTGTCCCCAAAGGCTTCATGTATGGAGTTTAATCCACAGTGGGAAATAGAGTAGGACTTTCTCTGACCATGGTGTTCAGATTTGGGCCCACATGGGGAGTGATTAGAATTAGAAATCATGAGGGTAGAGTCCCATGAATAAATAATGTAGTTTTATTAGAGGACTCATATACGTGTGCTTCTTTAATTTGTGTGTGCATGTTGTGTGCACCTGGAAGTGTGTGTGTGTGTGTGTGTGTGTGTGTGTGTGAATAGTCCAAAAGGTAACGCCAGCTGTCATTCCTCAGGTGCCACCCACCTTGTTTTGAGTCAGGGTCTCTCAGGACCGGAACTCACTAGGCTAGGCTGGCTGAGTTCCGTCTCCTCAGCATTGGGTTTCAGGCATTCGGATCCTTAAGCTTGCCAGGCAAGTCCTTAAGCAAGGGAAGCCCCTTCCCAGTCTTTCCTGTTGCTTTAGACAGGGTTACAACTGTGCCGCTAAGAGTTTGTGATCTTCCCGCCTGTACCTCCTGAGGGCTGGGATGACAGGTCAGAAATGGGACTGCTTCATGCTTGGCTCACTTGCCTCTTGTTATTTGGTGTGACCGGTCTTCAGCAGCAAGGAATCTGCCAGCAGAGGGGCTACCACAAGCAGCCCCTCTACTGTGAGGCAAACGAACTTTTTCTTTTTTGCTAGGATTACTGATGCCAAAACAAACAAACCAAAACAAACAAAACCAAACAACAAACAAACAAAAAAAGCAACATGGCACCGATAGGTCCCTTAAGAATAGCTCCCCCCTCTCAACACAAACTATTTTCTATTAACTTGTAATTTCTTACAATGAAGGATAAGTTTAGCTTTATCGAGTCAGGGTTCTATATACCTGATTTCAGACTTGCTGTCACCACGATGACCTTGAACTGACTCTCTGGCCTCTACTTCCTTAGTGCTTGGAGTCTTGCATGCTGGACACTCTGCCAACTGAACCGCCCGGGCAGAGGAAGTCGTGACAGGTGGCACTGGCATTGCTGTTTGCGACAGTCTCCCTTTCACTGGGTGTCACCTGCCCACAGGCTGTAATAAATGATGACTGTTTCTACCCTTTGATCTATGGATGTTTTTATTTACCCAAGCACCTCACTTTGTGCCAGGGCCATCTGCACCCGTGCAGCAGCACCCCTGCTGTCACCCTTGCCTAAACGCCTATGATGCAGACGGTTGCTGTGCCTGGGAGGGCTGTCAGCACAGACCACAGCACGCAGTGACCTTTTCAGGGTTTATTTCCTCTGCTAATGTCCATTCTCCACCTAGACAAAGACAATTAGAAGACAACCAGTTGCTTTTCCGTCATCGTTTCTTTGTTCTGTTCGAATAACCAAAAGATTCCTTCTCAACACTTTTTATTTATTTTTTTTTTAATAAGAAGCTATAAATAAATAAAGCTTTAAAGCTCCTGGGTTCAAGTGAGTCACTTCCAGTTCAGACGAGTCAGCGGACAGTTCTGTGGTCCCCCGCTTCCCACTCTAGGAGGGGGTGTCTGCAGGGTACCTCGGGACTGAGCTGCTGCCTTTGCATGGCCCCTCAGCCCCAGGGCACATCCCTGGGTAGGCACAGTCCTTAGAGCTGGAGGATTGGGGGAGCACCCTGTTTGGAGATGCTGAGTATCAAGCTGTGCCCCAAAGCTGGTGGCCTGAGCCTTAGGCAGGGGTGGAGAGCCCAGCGGCTGAGTATGCCTTAGTCTGCCACTGGCCTGAGGTGGGGGGTGGGGGGTGAGGTGGGGAGTGGGGGGAGGACGGTACTATTTTTTAAATGCAGCAAAGATTGAGGAGACCCGTGCTTCTGTGTGAGTCAGGATGGCGGGGCATAAGTTAAAACATATCTCAGTATGTATAGGACAGACCCTATGTTTGGGTGTGCACACAAGAAGTTGTGAAGATGGGCCTCATGGAGTTGGGTACTTCCTGACAGAAACCAACATAACCTGTGAAAGACCCCAGGGTTCCCCCAAAGACCCCACACTCCTCCCAGACGTCTATTCACTAGGCCAATTCCTCTCAGTGACCTTGTCCTCCCAACTCATCTTGCTACTTGCCTCCTCAGTGTGATCATCTACCACAAAGGTGCCTGGACTGGGCTGGACAGCACCCATCAGAACTCATCTTGCCCGGTCAAGTGCCCGGTACCTGAATGTAGGCCCTGTACCACACACATGTGAAGATCAAGCCATCACTCTTGGGGGCAGCAGCTCCACCTGCCAACATCTGGAATATTGCTGTGCTACTATATATGGCCCCACTCTTGTCTTGTGGAGACATCAACTCTTGTTAGCTGAGGGAGACGGATGCAGGGAGTGGGCCCTGTCCTGCCTCACAACCCTTGGCTGCATGCATATGGACTCTGAAAAAGTCATGACATCTCCACTAAGGGCCCACCAGGGCCTCCTAGAGAACATATGGGATAGGGCACAAGGCAAGTGCCTAAAAAACAGATATGCAACATGGCTTCTAGTAGGGTCACTTGGCCAGCCCATGGGGCTGCTGGAAATAGCCTGGTCAGATTTTGTGAAGGGTAGGAAGATGCAGGGAGAGCCAAGGGTGGGGGGGGGGTGGTTGTGCATAGGGGGCCCCCAAAAGACACACAGAATGGTTTCTTCCAACATTAGCTGAGAATGGGAAAGTCCCCATCCTGGCTACTCAGTACCACCAACTCAGGTCGGTGTGGTCCTGTACCCAGCCAATGGATGCTTTTATGCAGGGGACAGAAGAACTGCTGGTATGGTGGGACCACTGGCACACGAGCCCTTGTATAAATGTCCCAGTGTTGGGGCTGGGGACAGTGGATCAGAAAGCATAGGGTCAATCCCTTTCCCTGCCTGAGCCTGGTTCCCTCAAAGCCAGGATGCATTGTACATTCCGATCATGGCCCAGAGAGTGCAGTGGCCAGGTGCCAGACTTGAGTCTTCTCTGCCATAATTGGGGCTGACCCTGACCTGGAAAGCAGCTTTGATGGGCGAGGGGGCGGGCGGGGGGCACTCCAGGTCTGAGGACGCCTCAGAGATATACTTGTGTTCTCAAGGAGAAGGGTCCCCAGAGGCCAAGGAGCTTCAACTGAGTTATTAGGAGCTAGTCACATGTTCCTAGAGGGCTGGTCTTTGGGGGCCAGTGCGTGCATAGGTGTGGGACTCTCAGCTGCGTAGACATGTCCCCTCGTCGGTCCTTTTCAAATCTTCATCACTTTTAACTGTGACACTGGGGCCCGGAGAGCAGGGAGGCCATCTGCCCCAGAGGTCCTACCCCGCCCATCAATCAGGGGGCTCAGGCATCCTACTAGCAGGCTTCCCTCTATGCCAAACAGGACCAACTGTTGGCCCCACTTCTTTCCCCATTAAATCTTGCCCATGACTCTCTGCCCCTGCCACCACTACCACTTCTCGATGATATGGCTCATGTAATCCTCAGTGGGCACGCGGCCCGGCTCTTCGGTGTCCTCCCGCGGCAGTGCTTCCTTGGAGCGGTGTAGGAGGCGCTCCTCGCGATTGCGCATGCGCTGCTCCCTGCGCTCCAGCTGTCTCTTGTACTGGTAACGCTGTTGGAAGAGGTCCTTGGCATAGTCATAGAGCTGCATGTCCAGGTCGTTGAGCTCCTCGATGTGCCGAATAGTGTCCTCATCCACCTCCACACCACCCGCCCGCGTGCTGTTGTACTGCATGAAGGGTCGGATGAACTTTAGGTTGAACGTCCGCTCAAACAGGTACTGCGTCTTGCGCTGGAACTCAGTGAGGCCGAAAAAGGCCATGCCGCGAAGGTTCTTCTTGGCGCTCTCCAGCAGGAGCTGGGCTCGCTTGCTCTCGGGGATGAAGGACAGGTTGTAGCAGCCCACCAGGCTGAGGTCGGCCAGCATGCGGACCTGCCGGTTGTTGGCCAGGTTGTAGGGGCAATCCATGAACTCCTGCAGCGTGCAGCCTGACCAGTCTGTGCCCTCGTAGCAGGGCGGCAGCTCCTCTGGGGTCGGCGTACGCCCGTCACACATGTGCAAAGAGGTCTTCCACGTGGCTCCACGCTGGACATGTCGCCACTCACTTAGGTAGCGGGATACTGGGTCTCGCAGCAGGGTGATGTAGTAGAACTTTCTACAATGAGAATGGGGGAAGAGGTCAGGACCGTTAAGAGGGAGAAGGAATAGAGCTGTGCCCGCAGTGGCGACTGTGGCTCCTTAGGTAGATGGCACCCAGCTGCAGCACAAACTCTCAGCTCTGCCATTCATTTCTGAGTAGAGAAGCCTGGGGTCTGAGGGAAGGAGCCTGTCAGGGCATGGCTTCCAAGCAGGACGGCAGAACGATGCCCTTGTAGTGCCTGGCTTCAGTTCCCTCTTGCCCCAGTCTCCGACTCTGCAGGGTCAACCGGACCATATCCTGCTGGGAGAACCAGGCCGTCAAACTCTTTACACCCAGGTTGGCCTTAGCCACAGTGCACACATGTAGGCGAAGGAAGAAGGACCTTAGCTTCTCCTCCTCCGTGCAGCACAGACCCAGGCAGGACAATCTCTCCTGGGTACATTCTGATGACTAGTTTGGGGGACATTGGGGCACTGTAGGCAGATGGGTAAATATGGGGGCCCCCTTCCCTTCTCAGGCAGCGAACAAAAGCACACCCATGGGTTTTCCTGGCTAAAGCCTGGTTAAATTTCTGACTTCCCCATCCCCCACTCTCGTATGGGGCCTACCAGCAGGTGTTCCACTGACATGTCTTAGCCAGGGAGTGAGGAGGAGGCCCCAGCAGCTGTCACCACACACCCTGAAGGCCACAGGAGCCGTAGTTCTGACAAAAGATGTCTGGCCCTTCACTTATGTGGAGAGTGCAGAAGAAGACCTCAGGGCAGCTCTTGGTCCCTCCAATGTCCTGTCACTGTCCTGGAGCTCCTGAGGGCTGGCAGGCTCAGGCCACACCCTTGAAGGTTCCCAGGATGCAGGGCACCCTAGAGGCATGGGCTGTACAAGCCATAGGAAGCTGTGTGTGTGTGTGTGTGTGTGTGTGTGTGTGTGTGTTTGTGTGTGATATGATGCAGCGTGGGGGTGGGGTGGGGGCAGGCACATGACATGGGACCACAGATGTTTCTCCTCACACTGGTCAGATGGTGTTGCACCCCTCAAAGGGTGGAACTGAATGAGGCCCATCTGGACTATGCGTGGGACCTATATATCCTGATGACAAGTTGTATGGCAGCCTCTGCCCTTTTGGGGCATTCTGTGACCTTGGTGTCAGATGCCCATCGGTACTGAACAGATGGTAACATAAAGGTCAGGCTATGATACCTCTCAACAGGGCTGTCTTCCTCCTGGGTAAGCGCTGTGTAGCTGAGAGCCAGCAACCCCTAGGTCTAAGTTTCCTCACCCCAAGAATCTGCCATGGCTCATGTCACCCTGACAGGTCCCACCATACCCTCTAGGACTCAGTAAAGCATCACATCTTCTATCTGCACGGTCACCTGGATTATTGTATATATTGGCCTTGGAGGCCAGGTTTTCCCATAAGTCTGTAACTATATAGAATAATATTTATCAAGTGTCCTGGGGTTAGAGAGATAGGTCAGCAGTTTAAAAAAAATTTGCTGTTTTTCCAGAGGACCCCCGTTCAGTGCCCAGAACTCATGTTGGGTGGCTCACAACTGCCAATAATTCCAACGCCAGGAGATCTGAGGTGCTCCCCTGGTTTTCTCAGTTACACGCACACAAATAAGCATACATACAGAGACACACACATGTACACATAAATAACAAAATAAAACTTAAGAGAAAACCCCAAAGAGCTATATTTGGTGACAGGCGTTTATGTTGAAATCATTCATAAATTCACTGAAGTGAGATGGTATACTTGGAAATTCAAGACAGGGCTAGAGCTGGTGTGCTCTGAGGGTGGAGGCCCCAGGACACCATCATTTGGGATGGGCTTAGGGCAGTGAGGGTACGGGTCTTCACCGCTGTGAGTCCTACGTAGCTCATGGACATGATGCAAGTTCTTATGTGCTTCAAACACTTCAGGAAAAAGAAAAAGAAATAAAAAACCGAGGGGCAAGAGAGATAACGGAGGTTAAGAAAACTTGCTGTTCTTGCGGAGGCCTCGATCAGTTCCCAACACCCATGTCCTGGCTCACAACCATCTGCAACGCTAGCTGCAGGAACTCCGCCACCCTCTTCTGTAATTAGTGGGAACCCACACATAAATACAATCTTTATTAAAAAAAGAAAAGAGGGGCTGGAGAGATGACACAGTGGTCACAATCACGCACTGCTCCAGAGAACGTGGCCTCAGTTTCCAGCATCAGGTGGAGCCTTCTTGGGACAGCACCTCCGCACTTCAGGGCTGTAGTTGACGGCTCCAAGCTACGTTCCACTTCTTACCTCCCTGAACTTCTGGGAAAGTTAGCCTGTTTCAGCCAGTCTAGGTAATTCCAGGCAGCTAACACTGCCCGGGGCCACGGAGTTGGGGTGGGAGGGTAGGCGAGGGATGGCAGAGGGCAAAGACACTATGAAACTGCTCCTGTTTTCCCTTGTAGCTCCGCTCACACTGTGCTGGGTGGAATGGTCATTGCAAAGTGTGTTCAGTGCCCATGTCAACCAGAGGGGTGGTGGATCTGGGCCAAGGGATAGGGAAGCTGAGGGTGCCCCCAGGCTGGGCTCCCATTTCACCTCTTCCAACCCCCACACAGCCAGCTTTCCTGGTGCCACCTGGGATCTGTTGGGGTGAGTGTTGTTGGTGGGATTGAAGAGGAAAGGGAAGCAGCAAGCTTTAACATTAACACACATGGCTAACAAGAGTACTAGGGAATTTAGGGGGACACAGGGATAAGAACACAGAACAAGGGAGCCCTGCCTCTGATCTGAGACGAGCTAAGCCCACCCTGCTGATGTCTGCTTGTGTGAACCTGCCTGCTCCTGCTCTTTTCTGGAAGAGGTATACATGAGCTGTGACCACTGACCACGCCCTCGGAGACAGCGGGTCCTGCTAACTAGAAACCTGCAGCTCTCAGCTTCTGTAACTTGCTTAGCTCTGGGGAAGAAAAAAATCACCTCCAGGAAAATCATGAAGGAGCACCATCGGTGGCCATTTAGACAAGAGTGTGACAATGCCTCTGTCTGTTTAAGCTATGAAACACTTCTGTTCGAGGCTGGGTCTCTTTAAGCAACAGCTGGAGGCTACAAGTGCAGGCCTAGTTAGAGTTTCTGTCCTTTCTCTCCAAGGACAGAATTCCCCACAGTGGAAGGGTGAGCTCCCCCAGCAGGATCTGGGGTGCCAGATCCACTGTGTGAAGGCGATCCCCAAACCTCCACAGAATACTCGGTGTGGACATGAAATGGCAGCACCCGGCCTTCCCGACAGCAGCTCAGGGGGAAGCAAAAATATGGAGGTGCCAGCACTGGTAGGACGGGTCAGTCCCAGGGCAGTGGGCAGCACTCCCTGACAGGACAGGGATGAGAGCACAGGGTTTTGACTTCGGAAGGGCCCGTGGTGAAGACCAGAGCACCTTCCTAGTTTGTAGAAAAACTAGGAGGGGTTGGCAGATGACTCCGTGAATAAAGCCTCTTGCTGCACAATCACAAGGATTCAAGTCTAGGTCCAAGGCACCTACGTAAGAAGCCAAGCATGGCGGCACACATCTATAAGCCCAGTACTGGGGTTCCAGGAGAGTGGGAGGGAGACAGGTTGACCCTGGAGCTTGCAGGGCAGCTGGTCTAGCCGAAATGATGAGCTGGTTCAGTGAGAGGCCCCATCTCAAAATGCGAGCAGCGGTGTGACAGAGGAAGGGACTTTGGTGTCAAACTCTGGCCTCTGTGTGTACCCACACAGCTGAGGACACCTGCAGAGCTGCACACACCGCCGTGGGGTATAGGAAGAGGTGAGAGGGGAGAGGCTCAGTCAGGAATGGCCCTCGGATAGGACCAACAGATAAAGCAGACCCGAGAGGACTCGCGGCCATGGATGGATAGCTAATTCCAGTCCTGCAACTCGCTGTCAGCTCTGGCATCTCTGGATCTCTCCCTTAAACATTTTAAAGATGGGGTCTTACTTACTGTGCAGCTCGGCTGGCCTAGATCTCACTTATGTTGACCAGGCTGGTCTCCAACTCACAGAGACCTGCCTGCCTACCAAATGCTGGGGTTAATGGTGTGTGCCATCAGACCTGGCCCACTTAATTATCTAATTATGGCTGGCCTAATCTTTTTCTGAGACATTCAGTATTTTAACCTTTGTGTGTGTGTGTGTGTGTGCGCGCGCGCACTGGTTTGGTAGGCACTGTCTTTTGGAGCCTCTTAAGTAAGCTAAACTGGCACGGTGGCTCAGTGGGTAAAGACATTTGCTGCCAAGTCTGGTGACTGGACTTGGCTGTCCTGGACTCACTTTGTAGGTTGGCCTTGAACTCACAGCCATCCACCTGCCTCTGCCTCCTGAGTGCTGGGATTAAATGCGTGTACCACCATGCCCGGCCCTTTTATTTCTTTTAAAGACTTATTTATTATGTATACAGTGCTCTGCCTGCATGTACAGAAGAGGGCACCAGAGCTCATTATAGATGGCTGTGAGCCACCATGCAGTTGCTGGGAATTCTGGCCTCTGGAGGCTCCTGCCTGCACATGATGCACATAAACTCACAGACCCCGGCCCCCCACATACACGTAAATAAATAACCCTTAAAAAGAATCTGACTCCAGTTCAGAAGGCCCAAGAAGGACACAGTGGGGAACAGGCAAGCATGAGGTCCCCTTCCCTAGCCCGTTGTGATTACTACCACCACGCCAGGAACATGGGGCATCACAGCGCAGGACAGTGAGTCTTTGTGAGAAGCCAGCAGGCTTCCCTAGGTCCTTGACAAGGAAGGGAACACTAGGCAGCCTGCCGAAGCTGGGGAGCCCCTGACACAAAGCACCTTGGCTAGCGTCCTGAGCACTGCCTGCCACCAGTTCCCCAATGCCAGCTGCTTCCTACCCGTCTGTGGCCTTGTGCACCTCTGCTCCTGGGTTCCCGCTAGGACTTTAGAAAAGTGAAGTGTGACTTTGGCTTCAAGTCCCACCGTGGGACAGAAGCCACATGGGGCTGGCTACCTTCTTGTCTCTAGCAGCAGAATGGGGCGGATGGGCAAGACCACAAGGCCGTGTTATCGCCCTTCTAAGAGGGCACAGCTGCAGGCTGAGGAAGTGGAAGCCCTAGGAGACAACATTCAGTGAGCACACTGCCAGAGGCCTGCCTCTCACCTCCTTGCTCCTGACCCTGTATGCAGGGCCGAGCAGCCCTTCTTGCACCCACCCCATCACGTGTGTGTGTGTGTGTGTGGTGTGTGTGTGTGTGTGTGTGTGTGTGTGTGTGTGTGTGTGTGTTTCTCTCCAAATGCAGCATAGAAAATGCTGGTCCAAGGCCGCCCCTCTGCTAATGCCCAAAGAAAATCAGTGGTTATTTCTGTTGAGTCACTGAGTCTGTTTCCAAAAATACCCGGGTTCAGGTCCAGGCCTCGTGACATGCGGGGTCAGGTGCTGTGTGGGCACAGCAGCAGGCAAGACCCTTCCTAAGAGCTCCTCCCCTTGAGCTCCCTCTGCCCTCAGGATGCCTAGAGCAGGGAGTGCCCACGGCAAACAGCCATTGTGGGACAGTGGGATGGGATCCTGTCTTTGGTGGAGGGTGAGGGCAGCTGAGCCCTAGACGACCCTCTTTGATGATCTATGCAAAAATGCAGCATCTTAGGTAAGCGACAGAAATGGCACTGTCCAAAGGGCCAGAGCATACACCCTGGATACCTTTGCCATGCTGTGAGCTCTTAATAGGCTCCTCCCATCATACACACCCCCATCTCACCCTAGACTCAAAGGGTAGATAGCCAGGGACCAGAATCCTAATAGCTTCTTGCTAGAAAAAGATGCTGGGTGCTTAGAGGATGTGGACACGGGTGTTGATCCTCCCAGTGTCCCTGGAAAGACAGATGGAGCCAGGAAAAGGCTGCTGTGAGTGCTGACCCCGCCTTGCCCCCTCGCAACTCTGTCTAAAGTGCAGCTGCCAGGCAGGAGTCTGAGCCATCCCAGGGTGCAGTGCCCCTGCTCAGGAGGGCATACAGGTGTCCGAACACTAAGTCCTCAGCCTAAGAGACCGTGGTGTCTAGGGGGTCTCCGACACACAAAAGGCCTCCTCCTGCTGGTTATTTGGAAGGGGGGAGGGGGCGGGTCCTCATGGAGCCCTCAATCTCACTATGGAGGCTGAAAAGGACCTTGAACTTCTGGCCTTCTCTTCTCCCTCCCCCGAGTGCTGGGATCGCAGGCAGGTGCCATCACACTTACGACCAGCTGGAAACTGAACCCAGGGCTTGATGCTAGGGAGCGAGGACTCCAACAACCGAGATATATCCCCAGCTCCACTTAATTCCATTTCTGGGTCACTTCTTGGGCAAAAACCTGGCTGTTATTTTAAACCCCAGGCCCCTAGCAACGGTATACACCTTTTTTTCCCTTTGGCCTTGAAATGGGGACATGGCCCCTCTAGTTGCCTTCTGTACAGTGATGGGGTAACGCTAACAATGCCTCTTGGTGCCTGTGCTCAGGGCTGTCAGACTGATACACTGGACTCTGCTCATAGTACTGGAAAGCGCAGGCCTGTCACTGTCACCCCGTCCAACAGCTCCAACAGGAGAGGCCCTGACCCTTAGGCTTAGCAGTGCTACACCTCTGCCTCTCCCCTGGGAAGTTCCTATAGTGATGAAATGGTCAGAGACGCCCCAGGTATGGTATGGATCCTGGTGGCCCAAGTGTTACTGTGTAGCCATACTGTTGGAAGATTTGCTGTAAGCTCAGAAGCAGGAGAGGCCCCCAGAGGAGGTGGTGTCTGGCCTGGGTCTCTACTCTATAGAGTAAAGTGGTGGCCTCCAGTGGCTACATTCACACCCAGAACTGTGCAAAGACTGCCAATGGGGTGTCCTGAGCCTTACTCCCACGACCAGTCAGCAGAGTAGACTCCTGGCTGGGGTGTGGGGTGCTGGTGTCTGTGCCAAGGAGGTCTCTAAACCTCTTGATAAAGTCTTGGGGATCCCTCGCTGCTCCCCGGACTCAGGCAGTCTCTACTGCAGAAGCAGCTCTCTTACTGCACCTCCTAAGACTCCGGAAAATATATGTACGGATGAACGCGGCAATATCAGACTGGCTGGCAAGAGCCTCGCTTCTAGGCTGAAAACAGTCAGGGCAGGGAGGCTCCTCGCATACAGAAAAACTGGCCTGAATCAAGCTGGAAATGGGCTGGTATGTGCCCTATCTCCACCCCCAGGTCAGCCTCACAACCTCATTCTGAGCACTGTCTCTCTCAGCCAAGTCCCCGGCCATCCTTCCTGCTCAGCTCTGGCCTTACTGCCAAGAGGCAGGCTGCCTGGCCTGGGCCTACCTCCAGACTTCTACAGCTAAGCCTGCAGCTTGGTGTTTTGAAGGTTCAGCGGTCCATGTCTTAGGCATGCTTTGGGGCCCATGCCCATGCCCACGCCCATGGTCACTAACACTGATCCCTACTTCCATCTCCGGGGCCTCCCCTTGAGTATTTCCCATCTGTCCCCAGCCACGCTTGGCTCCAGGTCATGGCCATCTGCCTTGCACACCACAGGTGCTCACCCACTCTGTGAACTGTGGCCTCCCCTTCTTTTAAAGCCCTGGACATGTCAGTGTCTACACCCTTTCCTTTAACTCCTAGTCCTGACAGGCTGTGACTTTCCTGGACTATAGCCAGGACATGAGTGGATGATGTGACTACACCTTCCGTGCCTCCACCTCCTCTTCGGCCATTGGTGGTCTGGCCAGGTGGGCTCTGCCTTGCTCTGGGCCTTGGAACATTTGCAACAGCAAACCCATCTCTGGTCTCCAGAGGCACAAACATCCCCTGACAGAACTGCTCCAGTTAACCCACTCACTGGTTCTAGGACCTGGGGCCACTCTCCTGAGGACATCAGCTTAGAAGGCTGAGCATGCTCATTAAACTTGGCTCACACTGTTTTCACACACAGATGGGAGGCAGCAGGTACTGCACGGGGGTGGGTGGTATGTCCCAAAGGTCCTACCTGGGTAGGGCAGACTGCTGAGGCCCAGGGCAGTTCCATCCCAGAGAACTAGTTTTCTATGTTTCTCTTTTGGGGGTGCATACATGAATGTGCCATTTACACATGCCACAGCACATATGTGTGGGGGTGTGTGTGTCAGAGGACAACCTCAGTGTAGGTCCTTGCCTTCAATTTTTAAAAATCTCAGTGCCGGTGAGATGAGAGGCGAAGACAGGCAAGCCCTTGAAGAAGCTCACAGGCCGGCTAGCCTAGAAGGACCAGGTCTCACGCAGCCGTAGGGAGGAACATCACCCTCTCAGCTCTGGTCTGCTGGCCCCTCTCCTATTCCAGGGCTATGTCCTGTATGCAGGACAAGACAGGGCCCTGTCATGAGCAAAAGGACATTTCTCATTCTTGTTTCAAAACGCCAAACTATTTAAAAAAAAAAAAAAAAAGTTGAGCAAATGCAGCAGTGCTCGTTTAGCCGTAGGAAGCCCAATGGTCCTGCCCTGCTGGCAGCACCCAGCGGCTCAGTGGGAGTGTGAAAAATCTTTGCTCACTTTATAAATGAGCCTGGCTGTTGTACCAAGAGGCCTTACTGCCAAAGAGCTACACCCACAGAGAGACTGAGCTATTGCGTGGGCAGCTGGGCAGCAGCGTGAGGGTCCCCAAAGTCCCTCTTCCCCCTAGGATAGGACCAGGAGTTGTGGTCCCACCCCAGGGGAAGTGCAAGTGATTTCAAAGTTCTTAGAGCCGTGCAGATCCCAAGAGACCCAAACAAAGCTCAGGAGAGCTCAGGGCTGCCTCCTGGCCCAGTTTGTGTGCTGACTGGGTATGCCAAGGCACACGAGAGGCCCCTCCCCCATGGCACACTTCCTAGTTACCTGCTGGAACAACCCCAGCCCTTCACCATGAGCTCCCTGGGGAGCCAAGAGGACTGAGCTAGGGCTGGGATACTAGGCCCATGAATGGTTTTAACCTGGCTGGTATCAGGGGAGGTGCTGGTGGGGAGCTCCACCCAGGGAGGGGCTGAAGGAGGCCCTATCAATGCCTTTAAACAGGACAGCCCATAAAGCCAGATCTGTACATTGTCAGCTCTCTTGAGGGAAGAGGGAATGAGTTTGGGGGCTCTGGATTACTGTGCCCTGCCAGTCTCTCACTGCACGGTTTTCTTGACGACACCCTAAGCAGTGCTCTACTTGGACCCTCCTACGTAGAGGCGAGGCCTGGTCCTGGCATCTGGCTGAGGCATCCAGGCAGGGCTCCAGGGAGTGGGCTTCCCTAGTGAGAGGAGAGGCTGCCTGGGGCCTCATGCCAGGGGAAGCGGGGGTGGGGAGTGGGCTCCCTGTTGTAACTCATTCATATTTCACACCCACCTGCCTGGTACTTTCTGGCTTTTGATGCTGGACAGGCAAGATGTCACTTCTGCATGCATGCACTCATACTCTGAGGACAAGGGAAGGTGACAGAACACTGTCCCTCCGCTGGGTGTGTGCAGGAAGGAGGCGGGCGCCAACCTGCTCATTCAGCCAGAGACCTGCCTGCAGAGCTGGGATTCTTCCTGTTGGAGCTGAGAGCTGCCAGGGGGAGGGGGACACAGGGGAGGGAGGGAGGAAGGGGGTAGGAGGAAGGGCAATTTGCTCTTTTGGCCTCCTCCTCTCTGTAGGGTTGGGTGCTCAGAACTCAAGCTGTTCTTCCTCACATCCTCATCGCCTGAAAATGGCTTCTACCCTCCTCCCCGCCAGGAATACCAGGCCAAAGAAGGGAAATAGAGGCCTATGAGGAGGGTGGTGGCTGGCTCTGCCCGTGTGCGCGGTGCATATGCTTGGCTGAGCTGAGGCACCCACCCATAGCCAGACTCCACCTGCTCCTGCCACTACCCAGGCGGCGCCCAACTCTGGCTATCTGTGCCAGGCACGTATGCTACATACAGCCATAACTGCACAACGTGCCACGCAGTATGCCGCAGCTTGACAGAAACCATCCCTGCCAGGCTTAGATGTGCACAGGGCCTTCAAGCCAGTCAGCGCCATACTGACTGCTACATACATGGCCTCTGTCTAGTGACCTGGCTAGAGGTTTCTTTGTTTTCTTTGTGTTTTTCCATTTTTTTTTTAACAGCCAAAGAAACACCAAAATGTATACAATCTAAAGTGACTCCAGAAAGTTGTCCTCTGATTCACATATACCACCACCAAACATACAAACATCATACAAAATCATACATACATACATACATTACATACAATGGATTAAATGTACAATGCAAATGCTATGTCCAAAGCTGGAAGCACCTTTCTGGGGTCAGGAAGGCTGGAAAGGTTCTAAAGACCAAGTAGGGTGTTGTGGGACACCCTCCAAGCCCCACTCGTTGAACTCAAAAGATAGGGGCTGCCTCTTTCCCACAATCCTTAGCAATACCCCACCAGGAGTTCTTGTAAAGGCAGCTATCACAAGCAGAACTCCTCAGAAGGAGGCTGACCCCTAAGCACCACACCTTTGCCCAAGGTAGGAGACTACTTCCCCCAAAGAAATGAGAGCCCTGACAGCCACTCTAGACAACTCTGCGCCCAAATCAGCTGCAATCTCCCAGTTTCTATCAGCCTGTGGCCCTGCTAACTCAGCTTCGTTCACAGGGAAGGTGCTGGCCACCTTTGGTTGATATAATGGGAACACTGTCACCTGGGCCAACCTCAGGTCCTGGGGACTACAGGTCTTTCCAGTCAGGAATCCTTCCCTGCTACACCTGGCTACTTCAGCTCCCCAATGAGTGCCCTTCTGTTTGACACCTCCAAAGAAGTGGGGGAGCCTGTCGGGTACTCGCTAGCCCTGCTCCTGGTCACTATTAGCACCTTCTGTAGCTTGGTAAACTGAGGCTCCCAGGGGCATCTGACTCCATGGGCCACACAGGTCTACGATCTATCACTGACAGTCTTCACCAGGCACCCGGCGGACCTGGGTGTGGCACAGTCAGCATCGGCCTCCCACTTGCCAAGGGCTCTGCCACTGTGAGCTGTGTGGCTGGAACAGGGTCCCCACAGAACAGCCCTGACATGTTTCTTCCTTGTGAAACACAGAAAGTACATCAGCTCCTGAGGTCCATAACATGGCACCCAGCAGGAGCAGGGGTCCAGTTGGGCTCAGCGCAGCCCAGCACGGAAAGGCACCTGCCTGTCTCACCAGTCATCAGTGGAAGAAGAGGTACTAGAACACGCAGGAGAAAGAGAAACCATTTGTCAGAGAGTTTGTAGAAAATGCCCAGTTGTAAGAGCACAGACAGACCTATAATTTCAAAAGTAAACTTGGAATTGGGCGGCGCAGATGGCTTAGTTGGTAAAGCGCTTGTCTCATAAGCATGGGAATGTGAGTTCAATCCCCCAGAACCACATAAAAAAGCCAGGCGTGGGACTGGGAGACGACTCAGTGGGCGACAGCATGTGTTCTGCAAGCCTTAGGACCGAGTTTGAGTCGGCAACACCCATGTAAAGAGCCGGGCAGGCTGTAACTGCAGTATTGGAGAGAGAGCCAGGCAGATCCTCAGAGCTTGCTGGCCGGCCAACTTAAGGCTAAACTGTGACTATCCCGCTCAGTGAGAGACCCTGCCTCACGGCAATAAAGACGACACCAATGTCCTGCTCTGGCCTCCACATATGCGGGCACGCATGGGTGCACTCTAACATACTCACACATGTGTGCACACCCCACAAACACACGGACAGACAGACACATGGACAGACAGACACACGGACACACAGACAGACACACACACACACACACACCCCCCATGGTGGAACACATTTATAATCTCAGCCCTTGGGAGACAGAGATGGGAGGGTCCCTAGGGAGCTCTGGCCAGACAGCCTTGCCTACTTGATGAGTTAGTTCTAGGCAGGTAAGAGACCCTGCCTCAACAGCCAAGGTGGGCGGTACCTGAGGAACATCCTGAGGTTGTCTTCTGGCCTCCACATGCATAAACACAACCACACATACGTGTGCACAACCAGCCCTGTGTCATCGCCCCTGCCCCACCCCAAATCAAAGGAACCGAGAATCTGCTACGAGCTCTGGATGTGGTGATGTGTCTCTGTGATCCTAGCACTTGGGAGGCTGAAGCAGGAGAATTACTAGTTTGAGGCTAGCCTGGGCTATAGCGGGAAGAACCTTCCTCAGAATACAATTTCCTAACTGTCTTACAGCACACACCAAGGAGCAGCTGTGGCTAACTGTTACCTAAAGCAAACACACACATATACACCCAGGCGTGCACACAGACATGTAAGTGCACACATATCTACAAGTTCATGTGTGCATTTAGAAATTAAGTGAGTTTTCATACACAAGCACAAATAAAAATACAGTTAAGGGAAAGCTCACTATTATTTTAGCTGGCAGAAGATCTGATTTTGTAGGTACACATGTATGTGCGTGTGTGGCGAGCACAGGGCAACACCGGGTGTCTTCCCCCGTCGCTCTTCACTGAGCGTGGAGCTCCTCACTGCAGCTGGACTTGCTGGCCAATGAGCCCAGGGTTCCTTCCACCTCCCTGTTCTCTATGCTCAGTAACAGGCCTGTGCTGCTATGCCCAGCTTTCTACGTGAATGCTGAGGGTCGGAACCCACTCAGGTCCCCATGCTGTGTGGTAAGCACTTTGCCGATTAAGCCATCTTCTTGGCTCTGATTTGGTGTTTTTCCAAATTAAAAAATGTGGGAGAAAATTCCTACAAGAGTGCCAACTTATTTCCACCAAAATTTAAAACACTAGGTTATCCAATGTTTAGGTGCTTTCTCCTAGACAAGAAAGGAGATGCCAGTGCTCTGGGGCACATGACAAAGACAACGGAACTGCAATGTTCAAACCAATTTCACCACAGTACAGATGTCAAGTTGGGAGTGAAGTTGTCTAGTAGGGCTTCCTGCTGCCCAGCAATGCCTGCATGTAAGAGGGAGCCTATGGGCAGTGGTGCCCCTGAATCCTGTGACACTCTACATCAGCAGAGAATTAATGTGGGAGTGTGGTCGTGTTTGACCTGTGTCTTCTGGAGTAGATTCTTCCCAAACGAAACTCTAGTCCACTCATTTCTGAGGGAACATGTAGACACTGTATTGTGGGTGGCGGGGAGGTCAGGTTCTGATAGGCACATGAGGTACTTTTTTGTTGCTGTGATAAAATAACTGGCAAAAGCAACTTAAGGAAGAAGGGTTTGTTTTGGCTCTCAGTCTGAAAGTGCACAGTCTGAAGGCGCACAGTCTGAAGGCTCTCAGTCTGAAGGCGCACAGTCTGAAGGCACAATCCATCATGAGGGGAAGGGCACAAGTGTGAGGCAGCAGCTCACATCACACCCCCCAGTCAAGAAGCAGAGATGAATTCAGCTCAGCACCCTTTCTCTGTCAATCTAGGACCTGGGCCTGTGGGATGGTACCAACTACACCGAGGCTTTGTCGTTCCCATCATCAACGGACCTAATCCAGAAACTCCCCATTGACACACACAGCAGCTTGTTTCCATGGTGATTCTAAATCAACAACTTGACAATCAAGATTACAGTACCACGCCAGGTGCGCAAGATGATCTGCAATGAGAAAACTCCCCTGTGGGGGGAGCTGCACTCAGCAGATTATAGGTCTCAAGCAGGCATTCAGGAGAGTCTGCCAAGATGGAATGCCTCTTCAGTTTTAAGGCCCCAGAAAGGAGGTAGACAGAATTCCCATCATGTGAGAATTCTTCAATCGCAGGTCAAACATGACCAGGGTAAAGTGACACAGGGTTCAGGGGCACCACCGTCCATAGGCTCCGCCCTACATGCAGGCGTTGCTGGGCAGCAGGAAGCCCTACTCCAAGGCAGACGACATCACAGCCAACAGCCCTTGCCTTGGGTCCTAGCAGCTAAGCTGTGTATGTGCTCCCAGAGACTGTGTGTGCTGGAGGCTGGAGGCGGGAGGGGGGTGGCAGTGGCCTCCTTAGCCATCTCCTCCTTGTACTGGCCTGGCCTCCTGGGCACCAAGTAAGCTCAGGAGTGCGTCAGTCAGGGTACAGTTCAACACCCTCAGGGAGGCTCTAAGGCCTCTAGGGGCCGGTACCTTGCCTGGAGGAAGGTGGACCTCTCCAAGGAGCAGTGCTGTATGCCCTGCCTATAGGGTGTTTATCTATGTGTGTGAATATGTATGTGTGCATGTGTCAGAGGACAGGGTGTGGAAGTCAGTTCTCTCCTTCCACCATGTGGGTCCAGGGATCAGACTTAGACTATCAGGCTTTCCAGTCAGCACCTTTACCCAGGGCGTCTTCTCACTAGCCCATGGCAGGGTGCTTACGGACATACACACGGGCAAGGCTGGGCTTTGCCAGTGCCCTGCTGCCTTCCTTCTGTTTCTGTGGGAGTCTGGGGATGGATGTGGGGTGGGGTCAGCCTTGCAGTGTGGCTGCATGCCCATAGGCACCCCTGCCTGAGGAACTAATTACCTGTCCTCTCAGTTCTCCTCTCCTGCCCAACCCTGGCCTGGGCAGTACCACAAAGCCCTCCCCGAGCCAAGGGTGGCCCAGAAGGCCTTAAAGTGTTTTGAGAAGTCAGGCTTGCCCTCGGCTGGGGCAGTCCCCACAAGGAAAGGATTAACAGGGAGCAGCTAGAACTGGGAAGTGGGAGGGCAGAGCAAACACAATAGGGACTTAGCCCAGCCAGTGCCCCAGGCCCTCTTACTGCACTAAAACAGGCCAAGAGGATTGAGGGGGATCACCCAGGCTGGCCTGGACAGGCACAGACTTGGATGGCTCTGGGCCCCAGTGGCTTTAACCCGCTCTGCCTGGGAGCAGCTAGGTTCTTGCTATGGTCCTTCTGTCTTCCAGACACTTCTTCAGGGGTAGGCACACCCACACCCACCTGGGTAGAGACACCAGGGTTTGAGGCTCACCACCACCCCCCAAAAAAAAAAAAAAAGGCCTTCCCTTCCAGCAGCTGTGGAGCACACGTCCTGGGAGTACTGTGAGAGCTCACTTTGACCAGGCATTTGGGTAGGATGCTGGGGCCCTCAATGCCTTGAGGAAACTAAGTTTGGTGGGAAGATTGAGGCACAGGCTGTGTCAATATGCAATGGCAGCAAAGGAGGCTTGGTCATCCTGTCAGGTATGGAGGAGGAGGACCAGCAAGGGGGAGCTAGACCCCAGATATGGGATGCAAAAGGCTAAAGGCACAGAGCCCCTGATATGACTCAGAAGAGCAATGGGACGGACAAATGGTGTGGTATCAGCTGACAGGCTCCCAGTGGAAACAAGGCTTGACTCACCCAGGAGAAGCCCAGGACAGGAGGCTTGTAGCTGGGAGCTGTGGCCTGACCCTTCATCTGTCCTTGTCACTACAGCTCCTCCTGTGATGAGGACATGCTTCTTGGTAAGGAGGTGACAACGGGTAGGAGCTGAGAGTCAGAGCCGAGTCCCTGGGTTATGCAGAGATGTGAGAGGTGTACAGGACGGGAGGATCCAGTCACGGAGTAGGGCACCATAAGGCCTGAATGGCTGAGCGTGAGGCGCCCGAGTGTCCAACCTCATGCAGCAAGACCACAGAGCTAGAGTTTAGGGTTCCCGTACCATGCTGTGGCCACATGGTCCCACTGTGGCTGCCACTGGCTTTGTCTCCTTATGGTTCAGGGTAGGGGCCTGGCCCTGTCATCCCCAGATGATCCGTCTCAAGTGCCAACGGTGTGCCCATGGGAACACACAGACCCTTTTGCACCCTGGATTTGGTGCAGGTGGCACTGAGGTCACATGGTTCTTTGAGGAAAGGCCACCTCAACCTTGTCCTTGCTAGTTCTTCAGAGGGACTCTGGAAGGCAGGTCCCAGCTCTGTCATCGGAACACCACTGAACTTCTGTCATTTTTCTTTTTAATTAAACACATGTATTTATTATTATTTGTGTATGGATGTGTGTGCATGCCATGTGCATGTATAAAGGGTAAAGGACCACTTTGTGGAGTTCTCTCTTTCCTCCTTCTCCCCCTCCCTGTCTCCCTTTCTCTCAAGAAGGGCCATACAGATCACCCAGGGGGCACCTGGGCTTGGCTCAGCTGAAGCCCCTCGCCTATGAACAGCCTCCACGGGCGAGCCCACCCCAGGGCTGTGCACATACCACAGCAGCATACCTTGAAGCCAGCCCCACCCCACACCTGTCTGCTTATAAGGGAGTGCTGCTCTTGGCTTCGGCTCCATGCACCAGGCAGAGCTGTGCTGTTTTTCTCTCTGGCTTTGTTTCTACACTAGTCTGGCCCCGTGGGGCCTGGGCAGAATGAGGCCTCAGCTAAGCCTCGGAGGTAAGGCTTTGGCATGAAGCCCACTGGCCAACAATTCCAAAGCCACTCCCTAAAACTGAGCAAATCATTGGCAGTGACTGTCTTCAGCAAGCACTGGGTGGAGGGCACTGGGTGGTCAGGGCAGCAGAGAAAAGATCTGGAGAACAGAAACTGTGGAAGGGTCTCCAGGTGCTGAGAGAGCTGTACCCTGGGGAATGGTCCACCCATTGTCAAGTCTCACACACACACACACACACACACACACACACACACACACACACACACACCCCTGGGCCTGTGAAGCAGAGTGGGTCTGGGTGCAGAGGGGACACAGGAGTAGAAGGCAAGGAGTGGTCAAATTCCCTTCCCTGACTTTCCTGGCCTGAAGCTCTAAAGGAAGCACAATCCACAGACAGACAGACAGACAGACAGACACACACTTTCTCACAGAAAAGAGCAAAACAATAACAACCCGTGTAGAAAGCCCCTCCAGGTGCTCTCCAGGTTCCTTGGGCTGAGGAGGCTCCCACCCACAGGAGAGCGGCCTGCTGTTGGGTGTGCAAATGGCTCTGCACTGATTCCTAATTGCCTTGTGACCTGGCTGTGAGCAGTGCTGTGAGCTGGGTTAGAGACCCTGTGGTGCCCAGGTTAGCTTTGCAGCCCAGGACTACTGCAACCCTTGCCCACACGGCACAGGCTCCTTGATAAAGCCAGGCCTCTGAGGCTTTGGGGACACAAGCAATGGACACAGGGTGGGCTCAGGCCACTAGTAAGGGACGTGAAATCCTCTATGTGGCTGATACTGGCTTCTGGAGCTGTCAGCAACCAGTTAGGCAGAGGGACAGCTGCTGGAAAAAACTCAGGGGTATCAGAAACAAAACAAAGACGCCCACTTGCCCTTTCTAGTCAACAGAATCCTAGAAATAGAGATCCTAGAAATAGGCAAGAAAAAGAAATAAAAGCCACCCAAACAGGAAGAGAGAAATAAACTTATGGTTGCAGGGGAACATTTTCATATGTGTAAGATCCCATACAATGGGAGGGGAGAGAAAACGACATCTAATTAACGTGGCAATGTTGTAGGGTATAAATTTAAAACGTGGTATTACATACTAGCAATAAACAATCCGAAGAGGAAATGAACAAAACGACCACGTTTACAGCAGCATTAGAAGTAAGCTTAACCAAGGCAAAGGATTTGTGTACCGAAAACTGTAGTGCATGGACGAAGGAAAGGAGCTGACACGGATAGACGTAGGGCACTCACGCTGATGGGAGTCCAAGGCCTAACCAACCACAGAGCATTATGCCTCCCATAACCACAAGATGTTTCCTGCGTATATACAGCTCATCTTATAGTTTTATGGAAGAGATCTCAAATAGCCAAAGTATGTCATAAACAGCAAAGTTAAAGGACACACATCCCTAAACTTACCAGAACACGGTGGTAACCAAAACAGTGTGGCACTGGCACAAAGTCAGAGGTAGAACAGGACCAGGAGTCCTTGAAATAAGCACTTGCACACACATATGTCTATGTTTATATATATGTTTATACACACACACACACATTTATAAATGTTTGCATATATAAGCACTTTGCAGGCACACACATACACATTTGCATATACATAAGTACTTTGCAGACGCACACACACACACACACACACACACACACACACACACACACACACCCTGATTTAACAAAGATGCCAAGATCATTCTATAGGGAAAGGGATGGCAAAACTAGACAGCCATATTCTACAGAATGAACTTGAAACCTTATTGCCTGTGGTGGTTTGAATAGGAATGGCCTCCACAGACTGGCACTACAGGGGGTGTGGCCTTGTTGGAGTGGGTGTGGCCTTAGGCATCAGTGTGGAGGTGGGCTTTGAGGTCTCCTATGCTCAGGCTAGGCCTAGTGGGACAGTCTCCGGAAGCTGTATGCAGATCCACATGTAGACCTCTCAGCTCCCTCTCCGGCACCATGTCTGCCTGCATGCCGCCATGCTTCCCGTCATGACAGTGGACTAAACCTCTGAAACTGTAAGCCAGCCCTGGTTAACTGGTTTCCTTTATGAGAGCTGCTGTGGTCACGGTGTCCCTTCACAGCAGGAGAACCCTGACTAAGTAAGATACGGCCCCGCCCCACCCTGGAGTGCTGGGGATCCAGGGCCTGGCATAGGCAAGGCAAGTGCTCAGCCTGTGCCTTCAGCTCTTGGAATGTTGCCTTCCTTCACTTATCAGAACCACTGCTACACTGGTCATCATGATCTAAATGTAGAACTAAAAAGTGACTGAACACTGGGGAAAGTTTGTGAGGTTGGGCTGGATGATGAGCTCTTACAAAGGACACTAACTGGCTCCATTGCAACTAAAAGCTTTTGTGGGTCAAAGTCATCAACAATGAAAAGACAATCCATAGGATAGGAGAAAAGATTTGCAAACGTATCTGGTAATTGACCGATATCCAGATAGCCGTAATATATAAAGAGCTCTTATGACTAATAAAACATCAAGAACCCATTGAAATATAGGTAAAGAAGTTGACTAGGCATTTTTCCAAAGATGTGCAGATGACGAAGACGCACACAGGAAGGTGCTCAGCACCACCGAGCGCAAGAGGACTGCTATCTCAAAGCCCAGAGAGGAGGCTGGGGAGACAGACGGCCTGGTGGGCAAAGCACATGACGCACAGCAAGAGGATCCAGGTCCAGTCTCCAGGACCTATATGAAAAGTAGGGCATTGCAGCTCACGTAAGCCCAGCACTGGGTATGGCAGGACGCAGAGACAGGAGGCACTCTGGGGCTTGCTGATCAGACTGTCCATACAATAGGTGAGTTCTGGGTTGCCTGAGAAATCCTGTCTCAGAAAAAATAAATGAGGTGGTGGCTGAGTGTGGGGGCACACCACCTTAATCCCAGTACTCGGGAGTGGAGGCAGGAAGATCTCTGTGAGTTGGAGGGCAGCCTGGTCTACATAGCAGGTTCCAGGCTAGCCAGGGCTACACACAGTGAGACCCTGTGTCAAAGAAGCAAAAACAAAACAACAACTACAACAAAACTAAACAAAACAAAAAAAGCTGGAAGGTGATGGAAGGAAATAGCTGGTGCTGGGCTTAACATTAGCACACACACATGAATGCATAGATAGATATACTCAGAACCATAATTAGCACACACACATGAATGCATAGATAGATATACTCAGAACCATAATTAGCACACACACATGAATGCATAGATAGATGATATACTCAGAACCATAATTAGCACACACACATGAATGCATAGATAAATGATATACTCAGAACCATAACCCAGCACTCGGGAGGCAGAGGTAGGCAGATCGCCGTGAGTTCGAGGCCAGCCTGGTCTACAAAGCGAGTCCAGGACAGCCAAGGCTACACAGAGGAACCCTGTCTCAAAAAACCAAAAAAACCAAACCAAACCAAAACAACCCCCCCGCCAAAAGGCAACCAACTGAGTATAGTGGTACACAGCCACCCTCCCGGCTATTTTGTAGGCTAAGGCAGAGGGCTGCTTGAGCCCAGAGTTGGAGGCTAAATAAAGTGTACTATGTAGTGAGTAACAATAGTGGGGCCAGGCTATTGTACTGTAGTCTGGGCAAGGCGAAACATGATCACCAAACAAAGCAACCAGGAAAATAAGAACTGCTGGCAAGTACGAGGGGAAATTAGAATCCTGTTCATCCCTGTTGAAAACATAATGAAGACCTGTGGACAAACGGAGACTCACCACACAATCCACGAGGTCTCCTCTTGGATATTTACCTCCAAAGAACTGAAGACAGACGCCTGAGGAGACGTTTGCACACCCATGTGATACACGTCATAGTAGCATCGTTCCCAAGAAAGGGAAGCAGTCAGATAACCACTGATAAGCGAACAAGCCAGCAAGATGCAGCACATACACGCGTAAATGCATTTATAACACACACAACATACACATACAGTGAAATATTGCTCGGGCTTAAACAAGGGAATCGGGCCTGGGAGATGGATGTCTCAGTGGAAGGTGTGCTTGTCGCACAAACACAAAGACTAGGGTTCGGATCTCCAGCAACCACATAAGAAGCTGGTGGCAGTGTGTCTGCAGTTGTGGGGCTCAGGACACAGACACAGGGGATCCTTGGGATAAGTTGGTGAGGTGGACTGGGCAGATCAACAGACCCTGGGGTCAGTGAGAAACCCTGCCTCAGGAAATGAAGTGGGGAGCGAGTGAGTAAGAAAGACAGACCCCCGATGTCTCCTCATTCAGTGAGAAACCCGGTTGCCAACGTTTGGCTTGCACATGCGCACCTGCACATGAGAACGTGTGAGACTACGCAAAACACATACATATGCAAAGCACTTTAAAAAAAGGCTTTCTGGACATGTTATAAATAAACTCTGAAGACATTATGCTAAGCCAGTCACCAAAATATGAATGCCATATAGTCCCACTTATATAAGGCACCTAGAGTAGGTAGATTCCTTGGGACAGAAATCAAATTGTGGTTGCTACAGGCCATGGAGGAGGCCCAGAAAGTTAGGGTTTGAAGGAAATGGAGGTCTCATCTTGGGTAGTTGATGGTGTTCTGGAGGCTGAGATGCACACAGGCGCTTAGATGCCAAAGCAGCTGACATCTATATATATGCTATGCAAACAACTCAAAACCAGGTATGCCCAGAGAGAAGTGGCTACAGCCAACCCTGCGCAGGATGTGTCTCCTGGAGCCCTCCGGGAAAGGAGGCACCTTTTTTCCGGGAGTTGCTACCCCAGGGGGACCTCAGTGACCAGGGAACCCATGGGACCTGTCTGTCCCCACCACGCCCCGCCCCATTCTCTAACATAGGTAGGTAGGTGGGCAAGGCTGGAGACCCCTGGGACCAAGCAGAGGCTGCGCAGGATGCCCACTTATACACACACCTGCATTCCCTCATTAGTTTGTCCCTGGAGGCCACTCCCCAAAACGAGAAAGAAAGGCAACTAGCTCCCAGCGCCTCTCCAGCCAGGGTCCCATTGGTCATGACTGAGCCATGGTAACACCTGAAAAGGGGGCACTGGCCAGCACAGGTGAAAAGCACTCGGACTCTGCCAACCACACCCTGTTCCTTGTGCTGAGAGCTGCCCTCTAATTGACCCAATAACGGGAGCCAGAGGTGGGACCTTAGGCCTGTCCTCTGCACTGTTAGAACAGAGAGATCAGCACTTTCTTCAGTCTGTCCCAGTGGCTGGTCCCTTGTCCTTCCCAAGGGAAGGTCACAGCACGCACTGGCTGTGAGAAGGACAAGTGTGACCGCACAACGCACACATTTCACCTAAGACGCAAACAATCATCCTAGGCCACTCACATCGTCCCAGCTTTCAGATACGCGGTGGGCGGGCATACCGGCAACAGTCTCCACCCGGCCTGGGGACCTGACCCCGGGCTGAGGTTTCAGCACCCCCTCTGCAGTGAGAGGTCACCCCTGAAACACGTCCTCCTACATCCCGGCCATTCCGAGGGCTTCTGAAGAGCCAGGCTACAGAAACCGCCCCGCCTGCGCTTGGCGCTTAGTGGGCTCTGGTGGGCAGGAGTCCCAAACAGGAGGGACTATCCGAGTGCCAAGTGCTCATAAGGAAACTGGTTTCCCACTCTGGAATGTTTGAGTCACCACTGGCTGCAAAGCACGAGCCGACGTGGGCGTGTGTATGACTAGGCACGCACACACAGGTAGTGGGGGTGAGGGTACATGTTGAGAGCAGGCATCCTATCCTGTCGGCCTCTGCTTTTATCCCGGGACTCTCCCGAACTCTTGCACTGGGGTACCTATGTGCAGGTGAGACCTGTGGCTCAGCTGCTGCAGCCCAGTCTCCAGCAGGATCCTGGAGAATCACAGCTGTGTCCTTGAGGCATGGCAAGTCTGTTTCTACACTGGTTCATGGGGGCAGCAGAGGGAGGCAGCCAGGGCATACGCTGGCACCTGATGGGTCCAAATAGTGTGGGTCTTGGTTGGGTCTGAAAAGATAAAGGCAAGCACCCATGCCCCAGGTCTAAACATCCCGGTAGGAGGAGATGGAGGAGGGACCTACACACACATACACACCCCACTGAGAAGTGTCTTAAAGTCGGTACCCACTGCAAAAGGAAGTGGGCATTGTTGTGTATAGCAGGTCGGGTGCAGACCCTGAGCACTGGGTGTCTGGCCAGGCCTGTGCTCCGTTAGTGCTCTTCTCTCAGGGGACTCTTATGCGTAGCAAAAGAGGACACTTGCTCCTGGGTCCAGCCACTCAATAGCCAGCTATTCAGCTGCAGGACCGGAGGTCACAAATGTTGACCTGGAGTTAGGGGCGCTGCTGGTGGGGGCGGGCAGAGGGCTAGGCCTGTTCAATCAGGACTAGGAAAATGTGCAAACACGCGCTCTTCTTTGAGCCTTCAGTTGAGGACATGAGTACCCACAATAGCCTCTTTCCCGGGTCCCTCTGTGGTGCTCCAGGAATGCACAGTAGGTCCCTAGGGGTCTAAGTCCCTCCCTGGTTTGAGAAGGTGACCAAACAGAGGCTCTCCACAACAGGTACCCTTACCACGTCACTCAGCTAACTCATCCCGCTCCCTATGGATGGCTTCACATGGAGTTATGGCTCTCTGACTTACTTGCTTTGTAGACCAGCTGGCCTCGAACTCACAGAGATCGGCCTGCCTGTGCCTCCCCTTGAGCTGGGATGACTGGTGTGTGCCACCATGCCCGGTTCTATGTGCTTCTTTAGCCACAGAATGTGAACAGAACAACCTCCTGCCACGTGAGACAGAACTTAATTCCGATTCTGTTGGCAAGGGCGTAGGGAAGCCACAGGCAGCCTGAGTAGGTCTGGGGAACATCTGTGTTGTGCTAACACCTGGTCTCATTTCACCCTTGCTACAGCTCAGGGTGTGTAACCCTGTTCTGTGAGTGGCAGCCACCTAGGACAAAAGCAGCCAGGAGTTGAGGACGCCGTGTGAGTAGCAGCAGCTAGCAGTCTGGAAAGAGGAAACGTGGCTTGCAGGGGACACCAGGGTACCAGCCTCTCTCTTAACAGTGCTGAAGAAGAATAGGCCTTGTTGGGCCTGGCCCCTTGAGCTGTTCTGCTTCCTATGGTTACCCAGCTCTCTCCTCTTGGGGCCTGGATGCTTGGGCATCCACAGCGGGGTGGGGGGTGGGGGGGGGGGGGGGGACAGGGTGTGGAAGGAGGGGGAGGGGGTAACTTGGTCACTTTTGTCACTTTCTTTTCTTTTTTCTTTTTCTTTGGTTTTTCGAGACAAGGTTTCTCTGTGTAGCCTTGGCTGCCCTGGACTCGCTTTGTAGACCAGGCTGGCCTCGAACTCACAGCGATCCACCTGCCTCTGCCTCCCAAGGGCTGGGATTAAAGGCGTGTGGTGTGCCACCACCGTCCGGCACATTTGTCACTTTCTAACCATTAAATCAACATCCAGTTGTTCTGCAATGCCCAGCTTGTCCTTTAGGGCCATCAAATAGGTCCCCGGAAATGATGGTCATTTTGATTGGGTACCTCACACTGCTTCTGGCCTTGGGTGTTACGATGACTGACTTTGTCAGCTGCCTGCACTAAGGGGCTCCCAGAGGGCTCAAGAAGCAAGCTCTCCTGGCATTGGAATGTGGGGACTAAGTAAGGCTCTCTCCCCGAGGGTGGCCAGGCACCACGTGAATGGCCAAGGGGTCTGTCTGCACGGAAGGAAATGGCACCTGCTCTTTAGCACCTGGGGGATGCCCTCCTCCTGCCCTTGGGAATCATTTCAGGTGATCTGCGTGCCAGGTTCAGAGGCCCTCAGACTTGGATGGAGCCACGGTGTCCCTGATTTGCAGCTTGCAGAGAACACGTTCTGCAATAACGCAACTTCCATGACCATGTGAAAGAATTCCTGTAAGTCCACTTTCGTCAGCCTCCCTCCCTGTGGGTTCTGCTTCTCTGGAGAACTAGTGCAGCCACGCCACCCTGTGGGGACACTGCTGGCCATGCCCACCTTCCCAAAGCTTTATCTGCCCAACCTTGCTTGATACCTTCTTGAATACGACAGAAGAGAAGGGGGCCATAAGGCCTTCAGGGCGGAGCCCAATGCTGTTCCAAGCACAGGCGCTTTGTCATTTGTGGGGTAAGTAAAAAACTAAGCACCTACCGCTGACGCTAAAAGTACAGTGTGCCTCAGGGGCGGCCTTGGAAACATGTTAACACAGGCCTCTGGAAAGACCCTGGGCTAGCTCATCTTCCGATGACCAGCTTAGGACCATGGTGAGTCCCTCAATTCTTGAGTGGCTTCCCTGCCTGCAGCTAGGATATGAACCTCAGAGGCCGCAGTGAAGATGGCTGTGTCCCGGCTGAGCCCTTGCAGTCCGGCAGTGTAGCAGCTGCGCACTGAAGTCTAGCTCAGTTAGAGGACCCCCTCCCCCATAACTGTTCAGCACCTAGCTCCTCAAAGGATGGCCACATGCTCTTTTCTTATGACCCAGCACCACACCCTGCAGGGCGTCACCCCATGGCTCTGTGGTGACCCCTTCTATGGACCTGACAAAGTTCCTGTGACGTATCATGTTAGGGTCACTCACAGTTCACTCCTTCCACTGTACACTGTAAAGCAATGCTAAGCCGAGGCCACACATGGTCCCATCTTGACCAGCAAAAGACGCGGGGGACTGGGCCAGAGGACAGACACAGTGGCTGGTGGCAGCAAGGTAGGAGAGGATACAGAGAACAAGGATGGGTGACAGGGCCTGGATAGTTCAGGTTCAAATCCCCCAACGACACAGCTTCTGGTCTGGGAGCCCGTGCCAGTTGGGGAGTCACATGGTGCTCACTTGTAGATAAAAAGTGTTGAGTGCAGGCCAGCGAGGTGGCTCTGAGGTTGAGAGCACTGGCTGTTCTTCCAGAGGTCCCGAGTTCAATTTCTGGCAACCACATGGTGGCTTACAACCAGCTATAATGAGATCTGGTGCCCTCTTCTGGCCTGCAGGTGTACATGCAGGCAGAGCACTGTATACACAATAACAAATCTTTAAAAAACAAACAAAAAAAAGTGTTGAGTGCAAAGAGGATGCTACAATGTGTGAGGGGGCACACAGCTCTGGCTATGTGGCTTCTAATCCTCAAGTCTTCTGAACATCTGTGAGAAATTGAGGAAGGCACAAGGCAAGAGAGGGCCTGGCCTGTGATGTGGACTGAGCCCGAGAAAGATGCCTGTGTCAACTTGACTGCATCTGGAATGCGCTAAGAGACGTCTCTGGGTAGGTCTACCAAGGCATTTCCAGGAACTGGGGATGAAGACAATCGCACAGCAGTGCAGAGGTCGGAAGGAAAGCTTGGCTGCTTGCTGGCTGCCTTCACTCCTTGGTCAAGGGTACGTGTATGCAGCGGGGCTGCCGCTCTTTGCTGGCCTCAGCCCCCCAGCACAGACTGGAGAGCTGGGTACTCTAGGAATGCTCTAGGCCTTCAGAGACATCTCCTTCTTGGACTCAGCAGCAACTAGGCTGGGCTCTTAGCCTCTCCAGCACGTACACTGATGTGGACACCCAGACATTCTAATAACACCCCCACCCTGCCCAGGTCCTCTAAACACCTGCTAAACATGGCAGTCCCAGGCTGCCAGATGTGTTCCGGATCCTCCACGGCTGATGGCCTGACATGTATTTCATGGACGACTGTCAGGTCACTTTCCAAGCCAGCTCCCATGAGACGTGCCTACTGGTCCTGTTCCTGCCTTCTGCCGATTGGCTGGTTGTCTCTTACAGAAGCTGCATTTTCTGCTGGGCACGTCGCCAGCCCAGCTTTCAGGAAAGCGAAGGCATAAACCTGTCCTTGCAGGACTCAACTTCCCGGTGGCTATAAGCGGCATAATGATGGGGGAGGCAGTGACCCCTTTCAGAGTTCAGGAGGTGGGCTGGCAAGCATGCCTGGACTTGCGTGAGCAAAACGACCCACACCTGCCCACCCGCCTGTCACAAGAACAGAGGCGGCAGAGGAAGCCCACATCCCTCCAGGCCGAGCTGGACATGGCCACCGAAGTCTGAGAGCTATAACGCAGTCATCCTGTGGCCCACCCTCTCCTGCCCAGGCAGAGCCTCTCTCTCTACCAGAAGCCTCAGACTCAGGCTACTGAGGTGACTCAGCAGGTAAAGAACTTTCCATCCAGCCTGACCACCGGAATTTGACTCCTGGGGCCCACATGGTGGAGGGAGGGAACCAACCACCTCTGCAACTTGTCCTCTGACCTCCACATGCGGCGCCTAAGTAGATTAAAAACTAAATTTAGAGGCTAGAGAGAGCTGGGCAGTTAAGACCCTTTGCTGCTCTACAAGAGCAGGAGGTGGTTCACGACCACCCGTACCTGTGACTCTAGGTCCAGGGAACCCAGTGTCGCCTTCAGCCTCCAAAGCCACCCCCACACACCTGGCTTACATTCACACATAAACATACATGCCATACACATAAAAAAAAAAAAAAAAAAAAAAAAAAAACAAAAAAAAAAACAGAATACACCTTTACAAATTATACTTTAAAAGACCTCAGGATGTCTAGGGAGATCATCTGCTCACTCCATCCCCTTGAGTTTGATCTCTGGGGAGCCACCAGGCCACACGAAATGAGCTGAGGCAACAGTTCATTTAGCTAGACACTGGGAACCTGGCAGCCACTCAGGGATCTCCACCCAGGCTTTCCACGGTATCCCGGGCCTCTCACAGGCCTGCCACGACCAGCCACATTTGCCCCCATCACAAACAGATAGCACTGTAGGTCCAAGACCCTAGATCTCCTGGTGGTGGTGATGGGCGTGGGGGGGGGGCACTTTGCTGCTTATCACTGGGGAGGGGTAGGAGAGGGATAGAGGGGACTTTGCAGCCATGGGCGACCTGATGTAACAATTTATTTAGCCCTCTGCCCCTCAGTTTACTGCCTGCAGAATGGGGCTCCTAATGATAAGGGTAGAATGAAGGAAGCCTGGTACTGAGTGAGGGTGGTAGTGGGTCTCAGTTACCATTTGTCCTTGGTTCCTCTAGAGTACCACTCTTGTGTGCCTTCCCTGAGTCCTCTGTTTCCAGTAGTGCCTGTGACAAAGCTCTCCCTGAGCTCTAGGGTTCAGGAAGGCTCATACTATACCCTACACCCCCAATTTCCCTGCTTGAGAGGACATCCATCTCTCCTCTCACCACGGTGACGCCAACACCAAAACTCAGTGCCTCCGGTTCCTATTTCCCGAGGACACCAAAGCTCCAGAGAGGTAAATATTTACATGGGAGTTTTAGTGCCGACTTGCTGCCTACGAGCTAGAAGCAACTGTCTACATTTGTCCCCTGTGCTCTGCAAGGCCTGAAGTGGTCGAATTCTCAGTTAGAAAGGGCCTCAGGGGGGTCAGGCTCTCTCGTCCCAAGCCTCAAGGGCCGGGGCTCTGTGTGTGTGTGTGTGTGTGTGTGTGTGTGTGTGTGTGTGTGTGTGTGCGCGCGCGCGCGCGCGCACACGCGCGTGGGCATCCCATGATAAGCTTGTCTTCCGGGAGGGCAGTGCTAGGAGCTTTGTTCACAAAACAACATCATGCAGAGAGCAGCCCTGGGTGTGGCTGCAGCAGACAGTGGTCACTACGGATGAGCAGGGGAGTAGGGCCAGGTACCAGATGCAGACAAGCAGTGTCCAAGGTCCCGGTCAGGCTGTGGTAACCCTTCTCCATGCATAGAGATGGTGCCTGCATTTTCCAAGTAGCCCTGGTTTTAGCTGTAACGTCTTTTCTTCCAACTCAGTCCTTCAGAGACCCTGATAAATGAGGCCTGCAGTAGGAGACCCTGTAGGCTTACCTCGCTTTCCTGGGCTCAGCTTGTGTAGCTGGGCCCTGCTGAGTACCTCTGAAGGCAGTCTTGGGGTATCCGCATTGCTGGGGGGACGGTAATAAGACAGCCATCTGTCCACTCCCCATGACTGAGACTGCTTCTATCAGCAAGGTCCCAGAGGGATTCAGACATGAGCAGGCACACCCTCCCCTCACATGTACACATGGTCCCAGAGACAGGACACGGGGTGCCTGGGCTAGCTCGGATTGTACTGTAGATACCCGTGTAAGCCACAAGCCTAGAGTCACATTAAAGGTGGCTAGGCACGCAGGAGGTGACGTCTGCTGGGCAGATCACCCATGGAACTGGACCCTAAGACACACAGAGGACCCCACCAAACAACAGGGAGAGCATAAACGACCCCACAGAGGGAACCCAAGGCCAAGTGCACAGACAGGTCACAGCAGAGAAAGCCTCGACAGTCAACACGTGAGCCCCGAGGCCACTGGTGTTTATTTCAGAGCAGATAAACCGAATGCCTACGTCTGCAGGGCCTGTTCTGGGCCGAACGTGGAATACCCCGACTTACTGGATGGGGTATACAGGACCACAGACAGGTGCAGCTTTAATAAGTGAGACGGTGGCAGGAAACATGAAATGAAGCTCCCTCTAGGCTGCTTACAGAACAAAGCCGAGAAAACAGGAGCTGTGTCTAGACAGCCATAGGGCAGAATTGGGAGGGGGATGGTTTAAACATGCGCGTATCATGGAGCGAGCGGGGAGGAAACATCTCAGAGGCAGGCTGGGCACAGACAGCAGGTTGCAGGAGGCTAAGTACAGTTGGATGCAGGGCCTAGAAAGTTTGCGACATTGAAATAGCTTAGTGTGTGGTTTAAGGAGACACAAACCACAGCCAGCAGGCCGGGTAGCTGTGGAGAGGCTCCACCTGGGGCCTACAATAGGGCAACAGTGGATGTACCCCCAGCAGGCTCTTCACTGTACCGTTGCAGACTCCTGTGAGGGTGACTAGAGTCAGCCCCACAACACTGACTAAAGCATGCATAGCAGTGTATGCCTCTAACCTCAACATTCAGTGTGAGATCAGTTCAAGATCACCCTCTGCTACCTGTGGGAGTTCAAGGACAACCTGGGATACACACGAGACCCTGCCTAGGCTTTAGCTGCTGGCTTCAGATCTCACGGGTTCATGAAGTAAAGTCGAGAGGTGGCTCTGGGGGGGGGGGGTCCCTTGTTTCTGTCCCCACTAGTGGCAAGATTCATTGGAACCCCTCAAAGAAACAGGCCCACGGGGGAATTGCATGTGCAGGTCCTGGTTTCTACCCCTGTTGCAGGCACAGTCAAGGTGACAATTTACAAAAGGGGAAACTTCTCAACAGATGTTGCGAAGCCCATGGAAGGCAAAGCTGGAACTGTACTTGGTTGGAGCAGCTTTAAGCCTGGGTCTCTAACCTCTGCCGTCACCTCACTATGGCCCTGTGGATGCCTGCCACTCCCAGCTCCTGCTCTCCTGTATCTCCCCAGGGGCGGCCCTGTTGGGCTCTAGTGCTCTCACCATTCCATGAGGGAAAACGTGAAAAGAGGAAACGAGGCTTTTGAGTGGTTCAGACAGGAAACAGCCAAGCTGGACCCTATACTGTTCTGACTCCAGATGCACACACGGCAGGGTTCCTGTGGTGTATGCAGTTTCTGAGGGAGTGGCCTGGTTAGCCGGTAGAGGGCCTTGTGCTTAAGTAGCCTGACCTACGATGGCAGAGGCCTGCCATGAGGGGGAAGGCCCGTGCACCTGCTCATGACTGGGGGTTAGGGTTAGGGTGGGAGGTGGGGAGTTAGATGACTCTGGCTACTGACCTCTGTGCTGTACCGTTCTGTAAACCATTAATTCCCAGTTTAATATGTCCACTTAACTATCTTCCCAGACAACTGATTTGTTCTGATGTTCCTTGCTGCTGGGGAACATTCTCCACGTAAACAAACGGAAGCAGTTCTCCGTTCATGGCCTTCAAAGCTGGGCCAGATGCCGGGCTGTGGGAATGGATGGCTTCTCTCCAAAGCACATGCGCAAGGCAGGCCAGCAGTGCCCACCACGGTACCAAAGACACCCTGCTCTCCAGATGGGGAGCTGGGTCCTGCCTGCTGGCAGACTGTGGAACTCTAGTGGTCATGAGTGGCTGTGGCTCCCACAAGATGGAGGCACCGTGAGGTCACCTGTCCTTCTCTAGCCCCTTGTGGTGGACGGATATCTCTACTATAAAGATGGAGATGTGTCCTACTGAGTTCCAGAATCACTGGCTCTGGTTACAAGGCAGAAGAGGCTCTCTCTTCTTTCAAGGGTTCGGCTTCGGAACCCCAGGACACGGGTGGGCAGGCAGGTTACTGGTCCCTAAGCCCTGTGTGTACAGAAGATCTGAACATTCCTGGAACTTGGATTTTGTTTCCTGTGACAGGCTGCCCAGGCCAAAGTCTGTGGCTCAGTGAATCCATGAATGAATAACTGGGGTAACTGGGTGTATGGGTGGAGCCCCCCCAAATGATCCAACTGCCTGGATGGTATCTCAGGTGGAGCATGAGCCAGCCAGAGTGGGTAGAGAAGCCTCCTCAACATGAATGGCTAGGTGTGTAGACTAAAAGCAGGAAAGGGGTGCTAGGGGCGGGGGTGCCTCTAGCCAAGCTCCCATGCCCACAGAACAGGCCTGGCCTCAGAGAGGCCAGTGGTAGAGGAAAGAAGGCTTGCCCAAGACAGGTTTGCCAGGCCCCAGCTTCCCACCAAGGCTGAAGCAAGGCATACTGTCTCCAGTGGAAACTACCTGGAAGCTGGAGAGACTTTTCTCTGGGTCAGAGGTCAGAAGTGAATGGCTTTTAGACTTCCTGTGTGTGAAAATACACATGCTGCTTCTGCAAAGTGACAGAGCCTGTACTCTGGGGACTTGGGACAATACCAAAGCAGGAAGGGGCATTTTATTCAGGGACAAACAAGACCAGCAGCTCAACAGCCAGCAAATGACAGGCCTGAATTCTAAGGCAGATGAGACACTAACGCCTGGGCTGTTTCTCTCCACTTGGGCTATCTCTAGGCCCCGCTCTGCTCCTGTTCATCCCTGTCACCAACTTTGGGCTACATGCGTGAACCTTAACTGGTTCCAGAGGGCAGTTTCCTCCATCAGGCAAGACCCTACATACAGGAGAGGTTGCTGCCCAGATCACTTCCCACTGGCACCACACACACCCTCCTTTCCACTCCCAGACTAACATACTTTCCCTTTAACACAAATGCAAAATAAAAAAGTCTTGGGTGTGGTGGCATACACCTTTAATCCCAGCACTTGGGAGGCAGCGGCAGGTGGATCACTGTGAGTTCAAGGCCAGCCTGGTCTACAAAGCAAGTCCAGGACAGTCAAGGCTACACAGAAAAACCTTGTCTTGAAAAACAAACAAACAAACAAACAAACAAACAAACAAACAAACCCACTTCAGACTGGAGCCTGGCCTGATGAACTGACCTGGCCTTCGCTCTCACTGTTCTGCAAGCATAGCCTCTTGCGCTTTACTCTTTTCAAACCCTCTAGGTGAGTGGGGAACCCAGTGGTTTCATGTCTGTTCTGGAAACATCTCTCAAGTCCTTTGCTTTGGGGACAAAAGAGAAAGGCTGGAAAAGCACCTGGCTTCTAGCTCACCCACTCAGTGTGCAAAGTGCCAAGCATTCAGAGACAGGTTGGCACGTCCCCACAACACGGCCTCAGACCCCGTCTACCCTTTCCAGGGTATGAGGTGGAGTAGGCAGCCTAGTGCTAAGGAACCACTGGCCAATAGTCCAGCCATGCAAGGCAGGGTAGTAGAAGCTGCCCTGTGCCGCCATGGCTGGTCTCTGCTGACCGTCAGCAGACTTGTCAGTGTTCCCTTTTTCAGAGCCAAGAGGACATGGCTTGATTCCTGCCCTACAGCTAGCTAGTGAAAGGCTGTCATGTGGTTTCTAGTAAGCTGATGACTCGGGTTTCATGTACAAGTGTACATTTCTGCCCAGGTATGGGAAGCTTAGATGCCCTGGGGACAATCATTCCCACAGGGGCAGGAGACAGTAGAGGGCTGCTTGAGGCACCGAGCTCAGGATAGACAAAGACCCAAATGCTGCCCCAGCCTTTCAGGTTTAGACTCTGATGAGTCTAACTGGGCCAGTCTTCACACACCTGCTTTGTGGGGGTGTTGATGACTATCTCCCAGCGTTTCCTGTTGCTACAATGAAATCCCCGGGGCTGGGTGCTTTCCAAAATAAAGTTTACCGACTCAGTTCTTAGGGGTTCAAGGACATGATGCCAGAAGCAGCTCACCTTTAGTGACAGCCTTATGGTGCACAGCTGACATCATGGCGGGACCACGTGCAAGAGAGATCACATGACTGGACAGGAAGCCCAGATTCACTCTGTCAAGAACTAACTGGGACCTCCCTATCCCTTTTCAGGAAGATGTCCTCACAGAACCAGATACCTAGGCCCCACCTCTTAAAGGTCCAAGCTTCAAAATCATCACACAGGGGACTGAACATCTCCTGACAAGCCACAGGAACTGAGATTGTCACTAAGAGCTTGGGGACAAGTGTTCCCCACCCCTGGCACCTCAGTCCGCCCTTTGAGCCCTGTTGAAGACACCCCTAAGCAGGTGGGGAGGTAAGTAGGGTGACAGGACACATGTCTTGTTCCCTTATCAGGCTGTGCTACCTCAATGGTATGAGCAGGGCAGGTATTTGCAGTAGAAAACATAAGTGCTTTGGGGGAACCAGTAAAGTGGATGGTTCAGTAGATAAAAGGTGCCTGCCATAAACCCTGGGGACTTGATCACCTGGACCCACGTGTAAGAAGGAGAGAACTGACTTTCACAAGCTGTTCTCTAGCCTTGGATGCATGTCCATGTTGAGTACACACACACACACACACACACACACACACACACACACACACACACACACTACATAAGTAAAATGTAATAACAGCTTATTTTAAAATAAGAGTGGGGCTGGGCATGGTGGTGCATGCCTTTAATCCCAGCACTTGGGAGGCAGAGGCAGGCAGATCACCTTGAGTTCGAGACCAGCCTGATCTACAAAGTGAGTCCAGGACAGTCAAGGCTACACAGAGAGACCCTGTCTTGAGAAACCAAAAAAGAAAAGTGGCTTCCAAGTTGGGGCCTGGTTTTTAAAAGAAAAGAACAGAAAAATGTGTTGTTACTGTTTGTGCCGCGCAAGCTAGAAATCACTATATAGCCAAAGATGATCCGACCTCTGACCCCCATGTTCCCATTCTCTGGAGTGCTGGAAGTAGAGGGGCACACCCCCACATCTGGTTTGATGTTGCACTGGGGACAGGGCCTACGGCCTGCTGCATGATGGGCTGGCACTCCACCAACTGAGCTGCCTTCCTAACCTGAGAAAACTTTTTAAAGCCACAATTGTGACCCTTAGTGAGGAGGCAGCTGGGAAGGGTCCTCTGATGGCACAGGCTGGGATGCACGAAGCAAGACCGTCCCCAAAAGTAAAGTGACATGGATGTTCTCCATAGTTGTAAAACATTCACACATTCTACTCAGAGGAATTTCCAAAGGAGTGTCCACTCAGCACTCACTCCTTACAGAAGTAAAGTACCTATCACGTGGCGGCTAAGAACGGGAACACAGAGGGACCAGCTGCAGCTGCCATAGGCTGAGCTCGGCATGACCCACAGCGAATACGCAAAACCGCAGGAGGGGAATACGGGCTCCTCTCTGCTCAGTCACAGAACACCATCTTGACAGCAGAATGGGCCAGGGAGAAAGACTCAAGGCCTCTTACCGTAATGCCAGACTCCTCCTCTTCCTCTCTACTGGGCCCAGTAGGTCTGGACTGCTGGTACCACCCTAGAGTAGCATCCACACTTCCCACCCCTGGCCACTAAGGAAGTCACCAAACTGAGCCCATAGGCACCAACTGTGGAACTCACTGGCCCCCAGGGGCATGCTGTGTCCACTGGAAAGAGCTCTCTGAAGCAGAGAGTCATATTGTCAGACTAGAGCTGGCCCAGGTGCCAGCGGTCCTCGGTACCAACCATCCCGTGGCAGCTCCATCTGGCCTAAGCCAGCCAGCAACCTTTCTGTCTCCCCAGACCGGCCTCGTAAGCACACAGACTTATGTTAGCAGATGTGAGACATCTGTAGCAGACAGAGGCCACAGAAACCTCCAACGCTCTGCTCACACACCTGTCCCCCTACCGAGGCAGAAAGTACAAGGGATGCTATACGTTACAAACCTAGGAAGGAGTGGAAGACCTGTCCAGCCCCGTTAGCCACCCAAATGCGTGCCCAGTTCAGAGCAGCCACAGGCAGATGTGCCACGGGGAGGTTGGGAGTGGGGTAGCCATTTGTCCAAGCATAACCCTGAGGGCAGAGAGAAAAGAGAGAGGACGCCCACCCTACCAGTTCTTAAGGTGTCTGGAGAGGAAACAAGCCTTACAGAGAGAGTTAGTGTCACTCAACACCAGCCACCCTGCCATCAAGGGCTCTGACAGTGGCAGGGTCCTGGTACATGGGGGAGTACAGCTCTTGCCCAGGACAGGACTCAGTGGGGGAACTCAGTTAGGTACAGCCCCCGAGGTCAATGCATAAGTCTCCTAGGTTAGCGCGTGGGTGCGTGCGTGCGTGCGTGCGTGTGTGTGTGTGTGTGTGTGTGTGTGTGTGTGCGTGTGTGTGCGCGTGTGTGTGTAAAGCTATATACCTAGTGCCTAGGAAAGAAACAGACTGAGGTAGAAGACAGTAACATAGAGGAACCCACCAGTGTCACCTATTTGGTGGCACAGTTAGAGGCTTTCAGAAGCAAGGGCCCTAGAGGCCCCTCCCCCACCTCACCCACTGTTGTTGAGTCAGCAACTTCCTGGCTGGGGTTAACAGTCCACACAGCATTTTTCATCCTTGCCCCCGCACCCTATGCAGGCAGTGGAGGCCTGTGCACAGCGTCTGGGGGACCACCCACCTCCCCTGTTCCTCTCATTCACAGCCATGAGGCCACCTGAGACTCTAGCCAAGAGGGCACTGGCGTCTTTCACCCTGGGAACCCAAAGGGCTGCCAGAAGAGCACCCTGGCTACAATCTGTGGCCGATGTTGTCCGTACCGGGTAGGCTCACTCCAAAGCTGTGGCCTCTCTAACAGCTCTAAGAGCAGCGTGCAGTTTGCCTGCACCACCTATAAATAGGATGCTTCAAGCCCCACATCCTGCAAGAGAGAGGGCCTCCCTGGGCCTGCTGCTGGTGGACGAGGGGACAGCTGCTACAGACAGATCCAGCTCCATCTAGCCCATGGCTTAAACCACTGGGTGCTGTATGTGTGCACAGCAGAGCTACTGTGGACAGGAAGCACTTTCAAAGGCCCAGAAAGGAGACTCTGGGTCCAGGATAGGGTCCTGGAAACACCTACCGCCATTGAGACTGGGAGCTGCAGGGGGTGGGGCGCAGTGGGTATGGCAAAAGAAAGTAGATCTATCACTCAACTCTCGTTATCTTAGTGTTCTGAAGGTTTGGGAAATACAGGCTTGGGACTGGAAAGCAAGCAGCCCACCAACAGCTCCAGGCTGGCTGGACCCTGGAGGCTCCCAACACCACCAAGAAGCCAGCAGGTTCTTGCCCCAAGAGTACCAAAGAAATAAGCGACATCAGTCAAGACTAACCCACGCCCACTTCCCAGCTCATCTGGAAATTCAGTCCTACAGTGAATATGGAAGAGAAACAAAGGCAGGCAAGGAACCCTAATTCCTGGCCCTTTCAGGGGTGAGATGGGGGGAAGGGGAAGATGATCCCAGAAGCATCTGTGAGCCACCAACAAGGCCTACGATCTCAACTTTACAAAGTGTTTCCTGACGGGCTAGCCCAACCCGACTGGCCCCCACCCGCACCAAGGAGGAGGACCAAGGGCCTTGCCTGAAGGTCCCTGGCTGCAAAAGTAGCCTTCACTGCCTCAGCTATCCCTAATCTGGCTGATGGATAGGTTTCCAGGGAAGGCAGTCCCCAACCCGAGGCTTTTGTTCCACTTCGGTGGCTGGGGTAGCCAGGTAGTGCTGCTGCCTTCTCCCCGCCTTCAGCCCGGGTCACACGGGCCTTTGTTCTACCTGCACACACCGGCAGGCAGAGCCCACCCCTTTCCCGGCAGCTCCTCCCTGGGCTGGCGCACACCGGAGGGCCTGGAAAGACCCCTCAGGTGCAGGGAAAAAGAACCGTATTTCTCTTGCTCCACTTTTGGTACTAGACGGGTACGGTCTACACACACGCATACGTAAACACACCTGTTTTCCTGCCTCTAGACTCTAGGCTGAACCCTTAGTCTCCGAGGTTTTCTCTCTCAGGCTAGCAAGCAATGCAGCGCAGGTGAGGTGGACAGAGGGCAGCGGGCGGTGACCCAGGAGGAAGTCTGGGTACTGCGCAGTCAGGCCAGTGGTGAGGAGAGGCACAGAACAGAGGGTGAAAGGAAGGATCAGAGGTCAGGAGTGGCAGCTGCAGGGACAGATGAGATGGGATACGGAACATCGGAAGGAGCCCCAAGAGACAGATCTGGCCTCGGCTTTAGGGCACTGCCGCCCCCCGCCCCACCTCCCACCCCCATCACACTCGCCCGCAGCGGGCGCTCACCTGGGCGAACGAAGACCTGCTGGGTCGCGGCGGTCTAGAACACCGGGCACACAGTTGGTGAGTTCGGTCCAGTCAGCGTGGAGCCCGCAGCTCCAGCCAGTGGAGAAGCGAGAGAAGAGCCACGTCTCGCGGCGATTGGGCCGATAGCAGGTGCACTTCTTCTGGCCCGGCCGACAGTCGCAGGGCACCTCGAGGCGCACGTTCTGCACAAGGTGGCGGCCGAAGGTGGTGCCGCCGGTCTTCTGGATGTGCAGGAAGACGATCACGTCGTCGCCCTTCATGTCGAAGCGCAGAGAGCGCTCCAGCTCGCGCACCGGGAAGTAGTACTTTTTCTCGTAATGTGGGTCCGGCGTGGGGAAGAGATCCAGGTCGTCGGGTGGCGCGCGGCCACCGGGCGCACCCAGGCTCAGCCCCGGGCCCGCGTACTGGTATAGGATGAGCATGAAGCACGCCGAGCCCGCCACCACCAGCACGAACTTGCTGGCGCGCTCAACCATGGTCCTGCCGCCGGCGCGCCGCCGCCGCATGTGTCACCATCGCCGGCGGCCCGGGCGCCGGGCCTGGGAGGGCGGGGGGCGCAGCTGCTCCGCCACCGCCACCGCCGCCGCCGCCACCGCCGCCCGCTCTCTGGCCCGGCCGGGCTACTCGGCGCCCAGGCTGTGCGCAGCGTCGCGGGCCCCGGGCCTCCGCGGCGCCGTGGCTGCTCCCCGCCCCGATCCCCGGCTTGGCTAGCGTACAGCCCGGCCCCCGCCACAGCGCCCCGCAGCCTCGCGCGCCGCCACCCGCCCGCAGAGCCCAGCGCCGAGAACGCTCTGCACCGCCCCGTGCGCCGCCGCGTCTCCGCAGTCCGTCGCGGCCCCGCCCCGGCCCGCCCCCGGCCCGCCCTCGCGGCGTCTCTTGCCGTCGCCGCCCGCTCCGATCCTCTGCTCCGCCTCTGGAGCTCCCTGTTGTGGGGGGAGGGGCTGGAGGAGACCAAGGCACCGGCCAGTGCTCGGCGGCGCCGGGTCGCGTGTCTCTCACATCGTCAACGCCGCTTGTTACGGAAAGGGAATCTGTTCCAGCTCTCAGACCTGTGGCTGGAGACTGGGTTGTCCCGAGCCCCGGAGTGGGTGGTTCTTTTGGGCCTTGGCGGTGGCTTTGGGAGCCCGAGTCTCTTCACCTTCTCTGGTCCGGACAGTTTGTCTGACCTTTGCTGGCTCCCAGCGGAATCCGGAGGCTTTGACCTTCACGCTAAAGGATCTGAAGTTCCACGTTCGAGAGCGCTCGAAGTCGGGACCACCAAGCAGTTTGGGGCTACCAGCAAGGGTGGGGAAGGAAAAGAGAGGTTGAGGGCATTGATGTGAGTCTTAAGTGGACTTCACCATTCTCCTGGTGGCAATGGGACAATGACCCAAAGCCCTCAGTGAAGATAAGCAAAAATTCCAACTTCTTTTGACATTTTGAGGTTGGCAGCAGGACCTCCAGCCTTGACTAGTGTGGTCTGCCTGCAAATGGGGTGCAGCCTGGGCTCTAGCCTGCAAGCTGGGTGCTCTGTTTAAGTTTTGCCTCTTGGTAGAGCCTTCAGCGTCTGAGCAAAAACATATGATGGGTTCGCTTGCAGCAATGCCCTGTAAGTCTGCACTGCTGTCAACCAAGTCCAGTGCAGGAATATTCAGTTTTCACTTCTGTAGAGTGGTTATTCTATCTAGCCTGTGCTTGCAAGTCTTGCTGGTGGGATTGGACGTAGCGTATGCGCCAGGTTTAGGGGAGGATTTCCATAGCCAGGCAAACCCTTTCCCACTCTGTTCCTGGCCACATGAAGCTCCTTGCCTGGCCCTGTGCTCATCTCTGCTCCCCAAGGCCAGAGGGAAAAAAGCAGAGGGTCACCAAACGCTCTTTATTGCCAAGTGGCCCCAGAACATTCCAGAGAAAACCACCCATGCTTGGCTGTCCCAAAGGGAAAAGCGAAGACCCACGAAAGCAGAAGAGTCTGGGACAACATCTCATCCAGAGAAGATGTTTCTTCAGACTTCATTGTTGCCAAAAAACGATTGAAGAGCCTCCCTCAATAGCCAGGAAGCGCTCCATCTCTTCCTCAGTCTTCCGATTTAAGGCCGCCCAGGTGCAGATAGATACTCCTGAGGCCGTCGGTGAATGGAAGCTACCCGGAAGGCAGGTCCTTCCAGTCTTAGGTCAAGGAGTGAGGCGTTTGCAGCTTGACTAGCCAGCCTTCACCAGGCTCTTTCCCCTGTCCAACTGGCAGAAATGTGACACTGAGGGTTTGCTGTGGATTGCCAGTGAGACCGATGAGGCCCAGCTGTCACCTGGCACTCAGGAAGGGCTCCATTTGCTGTTTCCTTTCTCTTTCTGGTAGCCAAGGTTCCCCATAGCCCTAGGAGTGCACACGAAGCGGAGAACCCTCTCTAAGCTTCCTTGGAGGCAGTGCCCAGCCTCAGTGTGTGATTCTACTTAGTCTCCTACCTTTGTCCTCAAAATGCAGACTTCAGAACTCTGAGCTAAGACAGAAGAAAAAGAAAAGGACGGGGCTAGTGGTAGGATGTGATGACCCAATGAAAACAGGTCACCGTACTTCTGTTGGAGAAAAGATTAAGATTTCGTCTTTAGTAAGCTAACATAATTCCCTACCCACCATGCGTCTTTACAGTCTGAGAACCAGGAGATCAATCTCCACCGCCCGCCACCCCATGGCGTGCAGTCCCGCGGGTGGACACGCGGGGGCACAGCCACCGGCTGCTCCCTGGTTTAGCAGTTGACATTGTAAAATTGGGGGATTTTCCACACTTGCTTCCCTAGTTCTCCGTCGGCTGTCTGCCCATTGTTTCTGAAGGAGTGGAGGGGGCAGTCACGTTGTCTTTAGAGCCTCCTCTGGGGCTGCAGGCAGGGAGCAGAGAGAGGTTTTGCTTGAGGACAAAGTTTTAAAGGTGACTCGGTGTAGCCATGGAATCTCAAGCTAATGGACTGAATCCAGAGCTGCTACTGTGGGGGCCAGGGGAGCTGAGCTGGGCCGCTCTGCTCTCGTGGAATCTGAGCCCATCAGTCCCCGTAGACCCCATCTGCTCTACTGTACCCTCTGCTGTCCTCTGGTCTCCTGAAGGGTACTTTCTTGGAGCTCCCAGCATCCTCTACCGAACAACCTTTTCTCCCGTTCCCTTCCCTCCCAGGGCAGAATTGTCCTGTGTTTGGGTGGGCCCTTGCTCCAGAACTTCGCAGTACCCTATCAACGTCTTCCGCAAAGGCCTGCCTGCTCGGACCCAAGGAGAACATACATGATCTAGTTGACTCCTAAAATCCTCTACTTCCGGTGGGTTGAAGGACTTGGACTTGAAGCGGTGACCAGAGCCCCTGGAATGCCTACTGTACCCTCCTTCACGCGAGTCTGAAGAGTCTACTGCAAGCTGGCGCCACCCCTGAGGAACCACCCGCTTCCCTGCTGGAGGCTGCCTGTGTAAGGGGGACTATGGCTCTTCTTGGCATCACTGGCCGTGCATCCTGCAGTGGAAACTTAACTCCAAGCCTCTCTTTCTCTTAACCTTTCCAGCGCTGACACTCTCTTCCCGCGGCACATCTCTGAGACTGGCAGCTCCACAGTGGCAGGCTGGGCAAGGGACGAGACCTGAGCAGTCTTACTGTAACCCAAAGGGTTTTGCCTGTTTGTTGCATGTGTGCATACATTTGCACGCATGTGCGACTGTTGTGCATGTGTGTGTCTATGCATTTTCCTCCTACGTAAGGAGGCACGCACGTGCGCTTGAGTGTGTGTGAAGGTCAGGGTTTGACAACATGTGTCTTCCTTGAGTCTTGCTATTTTATTCACTGAGTTGGGGTTTCTTGCTGTCCCTGAGGTTTTGTTAATCTAGATAACCCCTTGCTTTGGGGGTGCCCTATCTCTGTCTCCCAGGACTGGGGTTACAGGCAGGCCACCATGACCACCTGGCTTTTTACATGGGCTTTGGGGATTGGAACTCCGGCCCTCACACTTGTACAGCAGTGTTTATCAGACGTCTGCCTGGTCCTTTCTGCATGGCACATCTGCTGGAACCTGCCTTGAAAAAGTGTGGGGGGAGGCCTTCTACCAGATTCCTGCCGAGGCTTTCCTTTTCCCAGAAGGGGCCCTGGCCCAGCTGAGGTAGGGGAGCCACAGGAGAGGATAGTGGGTGCTCTGGGAAGATGCCTGGGGCTGTCTGTGGCCCTGGGGAGAGTCCATGGCTCTATGGAGCCATGAATCCTACAGGCTGAGACAAGCCACCTGGACCAGAAGGTCTTCTAGTTCTGTTAGTGCCTCACCTTCCTAGAGCCACCCTGGGCAGGCACAGAAGGTGTCTGTCCTGCCTGTGCCCCGCAGAGCCTGTATTAGCACTCTGTAGTCTTGCAGCTCATGTCCTTTGTCTCCTGCACGGGATGACTCCTCTTTTCACCTGTGAAGCCCTCCCTGTATCTCTCTTGTGGCAGGAGCTGCGCTTGCTGGAGGATAGCAGAGCTCCTCCCTTCCGGGCTGCCTTTCACTGTTCATCTCCACCGACATTAACGGTTGCTCTCCTAACAGCTTAATGTCAGCTGGGACTGAGTTCAGTGGGAGCTGCTTTCTTAGGGCAGGACTCTGGGGTTCACTGAGGGGAGAGCCAGTGTTTCAGAGATGGTCTTTGCCAGCAAGATCCTGGCTGTGGCAAGGGGTGCATTTACACTTAGGTGCACATGTGTGTGCATGCACACGGAAGCCGAAAGTCTCCGGTATTGCTCCCCAAAGACACCCACTGTACTTTCTGAGACAAGGTCTTTTACTAGCACCTGGAGCTTGCTGATAGAGCTTGACTGGTTGATCAGAACAGCAGGTCCATTTAATTCCACTCCAGGGCCAGGTTTAGAAGCATGTGCCACCATGCCTGGCTTTTTGTGGAGGTGCCAGAAATTGAACGTAGGCCCTCGTTATGGGTGGCGAGCATTTTACCAACTGAGTGATCTCTCTAGCACTCCCAAATAGCAACATTCCTGCCAGCATTTCTAACCCTTGCCCTCATAAAGCACCCTCCCCTAAGGAGGGGGTTTCAAATGAAGTGGGCCTGGTCTAGGGGTGCATAGCACTTTGGGGTGGAGGGGGAGGCTAGCAACCCAGTGTGGGTCTAAGAGAAAAGTATCAGGCATGTGGGGTGACTCCTACATAATCCTACAGCACTAGGAAACAGGGCACCACCCACCAAACTGAAGGATTAGGCTTTTAACAGATCCTTGTAGCAGCAGCAGCCCCAGTAGGGGCCACCAGGAGCCAGGGCCTAAAGGACTAGGAGCACTCAGGGTGGCTCTCTTTCAGCAGTAGAGATGGGTGCTCAGGTTTGGGGGGTGGTCACTCAGCTCAGGGCTCTGTGTGTCACGTGACAATAGCTGGCCCTTTGGTAGCAGTGGAACTGTGTGCAGCCCTCACAGGTAGCATTTGCTGCCCCTGGGCCTGCTGGGGGCGGGGACTTCTCTGTCTCCTCTTTGTGAGCTTGGGAGTAAGCTCACTGGTAAGGCCATAGAGCTTCAGGCTAAACTGGATGGAGCTCAGGGCCCTGCAGACACAGAGGCCTCCTCGCAAGTGCTGGGGGCCTGAATGGCTTTTGAGTGACCAGAGCTTTGCATATTTCTTCCACTTTTCCTAGCTAGGCTAGGGGGTCCAAGGATAGCCTTGGAGTCAGATTATGAGGATCAGCTCTGAGCTGAGGATGTAGCTTAGCTGCTTCAGTGCTCACCCAGTGTGTATTAATCCTGATGCCTTACTAGGGCTCCCATTGCTGTGATAGAACGCCCTGCCCAAAAGCAACCCAGGGAGCAAAGGCTTTATGTTAGCTTACACTTCCCCACCATAGTCCATCACTGAGGAAAGTCTATAAGATTATGGACATGGCTCCTTAGTTTGGAGAGAAGGATCTAGCTGTCACTCTAGGCCGTCCCTGGAGTCTTTGGTGCAAAGAGAGGGCCCAGAGGCTACGGTGCCCCAAAAGGAAATGCAGAGCTCAGAGATCTAGGCTAAGGTAGGAAGGGTGCTATAGATACACGGGGGGCCAAGTTTTCCCCAGGACAGTCAAATCTGGGGCTGTCCTTGCAAGTCTCAGACCCGCCTGTACCCTAGGCACACACCTCTTGCAGGCTCAGAGCCTCACCGTGCTGGATTTTGGACACACAAGGAAATGCTTTCCCTTATGTCACACACCCTCTATCTTGCTCAGGGAGGGAGCTGTAAGATCCCCTAAATCTAGAAACTTCAAAGACTGTAAATGCCCTTGAGCCAAGCAAATAGACAGCAGACTGTCCAAAGGGCTGGGTGGTTGTCTGATGACTCTGGGAGATAACAGCACAAGGCTCTGTAAGAAATCTAAGGCTTGCTTCAAATGTTCCCCAGGCCCTGGGGCTGTGGGAAACCTGCTGTGCTTCTAGCTGGCAGGGGGGGGGGCAGACTAGAGCAAGTCCACTGTGATGCCACCTGCTCTGTGTCATCAACAAAAGCTTAAGGCACAAAAGAAAGCCTCAGCAATTACTGGATCAGGCAGCTCCCTGGGGTGTGGCTCTGTCAGGTTTTCTGGCCTTCACAATGGGTTGGCTCGCAGGCAGGTTGGGGCAGGTAGAGACAAAGTAGTGGTCCCGGTTCTGGCCTGGACAAGGTGGTTTAGACTCTTTTTTGTTGTTGTTTGGACCATTTGAATGGCATCCGAGACAGGCAGAGGAGGCTGGTGGAAGAAGGTGAGAGACCTTGAGAAGCTGATCTGAAACCCAGGGCTCAGAAAAACAGCAAAAGAAGCTTGGTCATTTGGGCAGGGTCTTCCCCAAGAGGTGTGCCTCCTCTCTGGGTGTGGCTTCCTGGGTGTCTCTCTCCAGGCCTACCTCTCAAGGTGACCCCCACAGATGGACCATCTAGCGAGTTCCTGTCTTAGATAGGCCAGCAATGCAGTTGGGAATTCCAGGTGAGCCTTGTATCTCCTTCCTGTAAGGGTTGTGCTGTGATAACAGACTAGACTGGGACATTTTCTTTCCTGAGGCCTCTGCCCTGTCCCCACATGTCACTGGGTGGCACCAGCAAAGTGCACCCCCACTCTTCACCTACACACACTCAGAGTGGCCTAGCTTGTACAAGAGGTAAATCCCTATGGACCATTGTGAGTATGTAGTGTGCTTAGCTGGAAGCTTCTCTGACAGATGGAATATTGCAGGCTACACGAAGGAGTCCACTATCAGAAAAGGGGGGCAGTCTCAAGCCCCAGGACATTGATTAGATAAAGCTTTGCATTCTATTTTGTTTTTCCAAGACAGGGTTTCTCTGTGTAATAGCCTTGGTTGTCCTGGAACTCTCTTTGTACACCAGGCTGGCCTTGAACTCACAGATAACCGCCTGCCTCTGACTCCTGAGTGCTGGGATTAAAGGCTTGCACCACCACACCTGACAAAGCTTTGCATTCTGGACCAATAGGGTGAAGACTGGGGGAGCAGGGGTGTAACCGTGGAAAGCCAGGCTGTAGGGAAAAGGGTGGGGTTTCTCATGATCAGGGGTGTTCAAAGCCTTTTTGCCTTTTCTCTAGGCTGGTGTCCCCTTTTTGCAGAGTGGCCTTAAAGGCTGTTTCCCTTTCGCTATTCTCTTGACCCTGTTGTTGGGGGGGGGGGGGGGGCGCTTCTTACCCTGGAAGACCCTGCCATGTGCAACTGGCGGGAACATCTCTCCCCCTCCTGGAGGACTAGCTGGTTCACGTGGCCCCCAGTCACCAGCACCGGAAAAACCAGACAAACCACACACAGACAGAGGCAGTGCAGGAGAGCCAGGCCCACCACACAGGCTGTGGCCTGCCTGCTCAGCCTAGTGGGGACTGGCTGCCGAAACAAAACTCGCTGTTTCTTAATCTAATAGAAAACATGTAAGAGACATACCAAAGAGAAAAGCACTCATCATCCCGCCCACCCACCCGTCCCCCCTTCCCCCCCCCCCCGAAAAAAAAAAAAAACAGGGCAAATTGCTCCTTGAGCAGGGAAAGGAAATCAGCTGATGCCAACACAGCTAAGTCAGGTGTTGGAATCATCTGGAAGGATTTTCAAGTAGCCATCCTAAAAAAAAAAAAAAAAAAAAAAAAGCCTCAATAAGCAATTAGAAATTCTCTTGAAACACACTTTAAAAATAGAAAGTCGTAGGCAAGAAATAGAAGCTACAAGGGCTGGGAAGACTGCCGAGTAGATTAGGCTCTCGCCCTCTGAGCAGGATGTGTGTGTAAGGCATCTGTAATCCCAGCATGCCTAGGGGAGATGGGGAGTGGAGGAAGCAAAGACCAACACTTCAGGTGGTCCTTTGACCTCCACACATACTCCTGTATTCATGCCCACACGTGCCCGTGCACACCACATACACACAGGAAATAGTAACCAGTTAAAGAAATAGAAGTTTTATAAACTGTACCTATACCCAGTTTAGCTTTCCTACAGATCCTCTTAGCCATTCCTTCTAGCTCATCACCACCGCCTCTGTCAGCTGCAATCCTCAGCAACACTTTCTGCTAGGGACCCCAGTGACCACACCAGGCTAGGACTCACTTCGCCATCATCAGAGAGGCTTCTTCTTGCACTACATGGGAAATATTACAGAGACCCACAGCTGCACGATGTGCAGAGTGAGAGACTTTGGAGCACTCAGCCCTAAGTGGGATGCTTTCATCAGAGCCTCTCCTCAGGGCTCGGGGAGCTCCGCAGAAGAGGAGGCAGAGAGACTGTAAGAGCCAGAGGGAACAGATGACTCTAGGAAAGTGTCCTCCAGACACAACGGGCCTGATGCACATATGAACTCACAGAGACTGCAGCAGCAAGCATAGATTTGAGCTAGATATGGTCCCAGCACTGGGATGTGGGTGTGGGTGTGTGTCGGGGGTGGGGGATGTTGGAGATTGGACATGGGCTTTTACCTCTACCCAAGGTATCTGCAATTGATACCCACTGACATTGGGAAAATTTTTTTTTCCCCAGTGGAGCCTTATGGGAATATTAATCACACTTGAGGGCAGGCCCAACGCCCAGCAGTAGATGGCCAATGCAGAAAGAACTCAATGGCCTTTCTGTAGACTTTTATTTTTTATTTTTATTTTTATTTTTTATTTTTTATTTTTTTTTTCTGTAGACTTTAAAAAAAATTTTTTTTTTCTTTTTGCTTTGTTTAGGTTTTTTGGTTTTTGTTTTGTTTTGTTTTGGTTTTTTTTTTTTTTTTGTTTTTCCAGACAGGGTTTCTCTGTGTAGCCTTGGCCATCCTGGACTCACTTTGTAGACCAGGCTGGCCTCGAAATCACAGCGATCCGCCTGCCTCTGCCTCCCGAGGGCTGGGATTAAAGGTGTGCGCCACCACGCCTGACTCCTTGTTTTGGTTTTTTTTTATTTGTTTTGTCTTATTGGTCTTTTGATTGTATATTTTAGTTTCCATTTTGTGTTGTTGTGAGTTGAGGAGGCAGATATTTTTATTTGGTTTTGTTTTCAAGAGAGAAAGGGAATAGAGTTGGATGGATGGAAAGATAGGGAGGATCTGAGAGGAGTTGGAGGAGGGTAACCATAAGTCATTTGCCTACAGCCTGACCTTATGGGAGCATCTTGTTAATTGGGTTTCCCCTTTGCAGACGACTCTAGCGTGTGTCAAGCTAGCCTGCACAGTATGTGTGCGTGATGTGTACATGTGGCCATGTGTGTCAAGCTGACGCAGTGCTAGCCTGCACAGTATGTGTGCGTGATGTGTACATGTGGCCATGTGTGTCAAGCTGACGCAGTGCTAGCCTGCACAGTATGTGTGCGTGATGTGTCCATGTGGCTATGCATGCCCTGGCTGTTTGTGGGGAAGCCAGAGGACAACTTTGCTGAGTCTGTTCTCTTCTTCCACTTTTATGTGGGTCCCAGGGGCTGAACATTGGTCATCAGACTTGCAAGACAAGTACTTTCACCAGCAAAGTCATTTTTTCATCCCTCTAATTATTTTAAATATATTAATGGTATTAACTCCCAAGTTGTGAAGTTTTCACAAATACTTTTCATAGGTTTTTATATGTTCAATTAATCTGGGGCCATGTGTAAGTTCTCCCTTTCTATTTAGTCAAATCCATCCATTTTCTTCATCTTCTATTACCTTACTGTTATAATTTGTAACACTTCACACCTTATGACTATGCACCCTTTTATATAATCACATTAGACAAACATGCATGTTCTAGTGCTCTGGCCCAGGGTAAGTAAGTGCTTAGGTGAGCGCCCTCTCGCTGTGCCACTATACTGTGCCCTCATTCCCGCTCTAGCTTTCTAATATTTAAAATTCAAAGTTAGTTAGAATTAGTTTTGACACACGACAAAGTTATGAATCAATTCAAATGATAAATCTCTCTCTCTCTTTGTGTTTTTGAGACAGGGTTTCTCCGTGTAGCCTTGGCTGTCCTGGGATTTGCTTTGTAGAGCAGGCTGGCCTTAAAGGCACAGCAATCTGCCTGCCTCTGCCTTCTGAATTCCGGGATTAAAGGCGTGCGCCGCCACACTCACTTATGAGTCAATTTCTCAATAGCACTTATTAATTTTACCCTACATGTGAAAGAAGGATATGTGTGTGTGTGTGTGTGTGTGGAGTATCTGTGTGTGTATTTGTGGATGATGTGTTGTGTGTGTATTTAGTGTGTGTATGTATGGTATATGTAGACAGACTACAAACATAGTTAAAGCAATCTTGTATGTATGCATACATGTATGGTATGTGTGTGTGTATGTATTGTGTGTGCATGCACGCTATGTGCAGGTATATGTTATATGTATGTTGTGTGTATATGTTGACTGTATGTTTGCATATATGCATGTTGTGTTTGTGTATGTTGTATCTATGTATGTTGTGTGTATATGTATGTACATGTATGTGTGTACGTGTACGTATGGTGTATGTGAGTATGCATGTTGTGTGTGTATGTATGTTTATATGTATGGTGCATATGTAACTTAGGTGTTTGTCTTTGCTGTTACCTTGTTTGTGACAGGTCTCTTGCTCACCTCTGCCATGCACCAGGCTGTTGGGGTTCTGAGGAGTATCTTGTCTCCATGGCCTTGCTACAGGAGTTCTGGGGTTACGGATGCATGCTCCCACTCCCCGCTTTACATAGGTTCTGGGCATTCAGACGCTGGTCCTCACATCTGCATGTCAACGGTTGCCCCCGTAAGCCACCACTTCAGTCACAAATCATTGTTTTAAGAAACCCAGCAGATAGCTGGGCTTATAAGAAGCGATGAGATACTGAACTTCAGAAAGTGGATGGAGGTCAGGACAGCTTTCATCCGGGAAGGTCGGTGAGGGCGGGAAAGTGTGGTGGAGGGAGGGAGGAGGGAGAGAAAGTGTGGTGGAGGGAGGGAGGAGGGAGGGAAAGTGTGGTGGAGAGAGGGAGGAGGCAGCCGGCACTCCTGTTTTGTGTTACACAGGGTCTCACCATGTCACCTTGGTAGTTCTGGAACTTTTATGCAGACCGGGCTGATGTTGAACCCACAGAGAACCTATTCCCTGCCGCCCAAGCCCTGGGACTAAAGGGGTGCACCACCATAGCTGTTGACAGCCAACATCTTAATGCATTGTGAAGCCCCGTGTGGCTAGGTAGCTCCCTGAGCAGGCAGCACAGGGTGAACCCACGTGACCTGCCAACTTCAGATGACTAAGAGCAAATGTGCTTTATCTCTGCACGGCAGAGGCTACATTGAGAAAAGGGATATTTCACTGGAAGTGCATGTCATTAACTTCGGTCTTAACTATCATTTTACAGACAGACTCTGGTATACAAAACCAGTGGTGAGGCCACAAAGAAATAACAGATGATGGCCACAGCCAAGAGGGAAGGTAACCCACAGCAGCAGAAGTGGGCCCAGATGTGGGAATTATCAGACAGATGTGAATGCAGTTATGAAACATATGTTAAAGGATTCAACAGCAAAGAGAGACAACATGTGTGAGCACATCCCAGGTATTTTAACAGACTTATGGAAACTGTAACAAGCTACAGTTTTCTCAGAACTGTGGTCAGGACTCAGGGAGGGAGCATTGAACCAAAATAAACAAAGGGATTCCAGTACATGAAGTAATAAACTCTTCTGTCTCTCCATGGCATTTTTTTTCTCCTCCTTCTACAAATTTCTCATTCATTTTCTTGGTTCATCTGTCTATTGAAATATCTATGGCCATATTTACAATAGCCGTAGAATATTAATGGTATGAATGGATGTGGTGACACTCACTTGGAGACAGAGGCAGGAGGATTGACAGTTTAAAGGTAACTGGATCCATGGCCTCTGCCTCAGATCCTGCCTTCAGTTCCTGCGCTGACTCCCCTATATAATGGGCCGTCAGCTGTAAGGCTTTCCGGGTCAGTGTGCATCACTGGCTTGGCTTGGGCAAGGTGCTGGGAATGCCTTATTTGCACAAAGAGGAATTCCAGGTCCTTGCTGGACATGACCTTATAAGGAGAGGAAGTTTAGCCTGTAACCTGGCTGCCAGGCTACATGCCAGGCTAACCCTCAAGAGTGGCAGAGGTGGGGGCTGTAAGGCTGTGGGGGCTGGGCCATGCGGACCCAGAACAGGGAGGCATTAGTCCTACTTCTGCAGGTCTCCACACGAGATTTTCAGGGTTGGACACACCTTGACGTCACTCTTGTTCCAGGCCAGCTTCCTCAGTCACATGGCTCCCAGACCTCAGGTGAGGTAAATTCCTTCTTTCCCCAACTTGCTTCTGGTCACGGTACTTCGTCACTAAGACAGTGGTTGAGTCTGTGTGGGTCGAAAGAGGAAAGGAGTGTGTGGAAACTTCCTGGGGTGAGAAGAATATGACAGATCTTGATTTGCACATTTGCAGCTGTCAAAGTTTATTGAGCGAAATAGAAGAGGCCCAAGCTCACCCTGATCTGTTCTGCTTGGCTCCTCTTTGGGTGGTACTGCTTTTCAACCATCTGTCTTGGTGCCTGGAGCTGTGGTCACAATGACTTTAGATGCCACTGTGGTTTGCATCTCTTTTTGTTTTGTTTTGTTTTGTTTTGAGAGAGGGTTTCTCTGTGTAGCCTTGGCTGTCCTGGACTCCTTTTGTAGACCAGGCTGGCCTTGAACTCACAGTGATCTGCCTGCCTCTGCCTCCCGAGTGCTGGGATTAGAGGCATGTGATATCATGCCCAGCTTTGGATATCTTTTTTAATGGTGTTTGCATGCATCTCTCTCTCTCTCTCTCTCTCTCTCTCTCTCCCTCTCTCTCTCTCTGTCTGTCTCTCTCTCTCTGTATGATGTGTGGATGTTTCTAGGACAGTGGTTCTCAGCCTTCCTTCCTGTGACCTCATGTTGTGGTGACCACAAACTCATTTCACTGCTATTTCATAACTGTAATTTTGCTGCTGTTACAAATCGTGATGTAAAGATCTGATAGGCAGGCTATCTGCCGGGCGACCCCTGTGGGGAAAGCATCCCGAAGTTTAAGAACTACTGCTCCAGGGTTTCACTCGCTTCTGTTTTCTATCTTGCTTTCCGTGCTTTGGGGTTACAGACGCTTGTGGTAGGATAGTCATCGGCAAGTGATGACGTCACAGACCTGGATATCTGACGCGTAATGTTGTCATGCTTGTCTGAGGCTTGGGACCCTGATAAGCTCCCCGTGAGACTTTTAGGAGGTGGAGCCTTTGGGAAAGAAGTTTCGCCATTGGAGAAGAAACTCCTTCGGAAGGGAAAAAGGAGCACATCCCCTTCCTGTCTGTCTTTGTTTTCTGGCTGCACTGAGGTAAGTGAACCTTTCCCAAGCACCCCCGCCATAGCTTGTTGCTTTGCCACAGTCCTAACCCAAACATCCAACAACTATAACACCAAGACCAGCCTTTCCTGGTTGTGCACGTACGTGTATGTGTGTCAGTGCCTTCCTCAATCACGTCTCCAGCTTAATTTTTTGAGACAGGGTCTCTCACCGAACTCAGAGCTCGTCAATTTGGCTAGCCTGGCTGGAAAGGAGGCCCAGGAATCGTTCCCTCTCCTCATCCCAGTGTAGGGGCTCTGTCCCAGTGTGGGGGCTCTGTCCCAGTGTAGGGGCTCTGTCCCAGTGTAGGGGCTCTGTCCCAGTGTGGGGGCTCCGTCTGTGCAGTGTGGGGGCTCTGTCCCAGTGTAGGGGCTCTGTCCCAGTGTAGGGGCTCTGTCCCAGTGTAGGGGCTCTGTCCCAGTGTAGGGGCTCTGTCCCAGTGTAGGGGCTCTGTCCCAGTGTAGGGGCTCTGTCCCAGTGTAGGGGCTCTGTCCCAGTGTAGGGGCTCTGTCCCAGTGTGGGGGCTCTGTCCCAGTGTAGGGGCTCTGTCCCAACGTAGGGGCTCTGTCCCAGTTGGGGGCTCTGTCCCAGTGTATGGGCTCTGTCCCAGTGTATGGGCTCTGTCCCAGTGTATGGGCTCTGTCCCAGTGTATGGGCTCTGTCCCAGTGTATGGGCTCTGTCCCAGTGTGGGGGCTCTGTCCCAGTGTATGGGCTCTGTCCCAGTATAGTGGCTCTGTCCCAGTGTAGGGGCTCTGTCCCAGTGTATGGGCTCTGTCCCAGTGTGGGGGCTCTGTCCCAGTGTAGGGGCTCTGTCCCAGTGTATGGGCTCTGTCCCAGTGTAGGGGCTCTGTCCCAGTGTATGGGCTCTGTCCCAGTGTATGGGCTCTGTCCCAGTGTATGGGCTCTGTCCCAGTGTGGGGGCTCTGTCCAGTGTATGGGCTCTGTCCCAGTATAGGGGCTCTGTCCCAGTGTAGGGGCTCTGTCCCAGTGTATGGGCTCTGTCCCAGTGTGGGGGCTCTGTCCCAGTGTAGGGGCTCTGTCCCAGTGTATGGGCTCTGTCCCAGTATAGGGGCTCTGTCCCAGTGTAGGGGCTCTGTCCCAGTGTGGGGGCTCTGTCCCAGTGTGGGGGCTCTGTCCCAGTGTGGGGGCTCTGTCCCAGTGTGGGGGCTCTGTCCCAGTGTGGGGGCTCTGTCCCAGTGTAGCGGCTCTGTCCCAGTGTAGGGGCTCTGTCCCAGTGTGGGGGCTCTGTCCCAGTGTAGGGGCTCTGTCCCAGTGTGGGGGCTCTTTCCCGTGTATGGGCTCTGTCCCAGTGTAGGGGCTCTGTCCCAGTGTATGGGCTCTGTCCCAGTGTAGGCGCTCTGTCCCAGTGTGGGGGCTCCGGCTGTGCAGTGTTGTGCTACCGCTTCGTGCGTGAATTCTGGGGACCCAAAGTCAAGTGTTCATGCTTGCGTAGCAAGTACTTCACCAGTGTAGGTGTCTCCTCACTGCACCTTTACTATTTTTTTTTTAAAGTGGATTTAATGCACAGTGACGAAAAGCTAACATAATTCCTCTCAGTTGTTGAAAAGTAAATTCAACTCATTGCCAGTAGGAATAGCACAAGAAAAAAAAAAAAAAAAAAAAAAGGAAATAGTAGGCGTTTAGAACATTAGTGGATTTAAGCATGCAAATCTGGAAGTGGTAATATCTTTCCTAACAGATTTTCCTTTTGCAATTCAGAAAGTAAAATTTTCTCCTTGAATGTCATTTGCTTCATCTTACCTTCTAACAAAGTATTCTGCACTTTTTAAAAATAAAAAACCCAAATTGTTTAATGAGCCAGGGGCTCACCTCTCACTTCTAAGGCACTTCCACACACTGTGCTCCCATACACCTGGAAACAACTTTGGGTCTTGTCGAATTCCACCAAAGGCCGTATGACACAGACGTGTGCATGGCTTTTGTTCCTCCCACTAGGGACATGGGGTCCAGCTTCCAGAGTGTCATCAAACCTAGGACTTTTTACCTTATTCAGGTGGAATTTTCTGCAAATCTAGTTGTCTTCTCCTCCTCCTCCTTCTTCTTTTTTGTTTTTTGAAACAAGGTTTCTCTGTGTAGACTTGGATGTCCTGGACTCACTTTTGTAGAACAGGCTGGCCAGGAACTCACAGTGATCTGCCTGCCTCTGCCACCCCCCCCCCCCCCCAGTGCTGGGATTAAAGGCGTGTGCCACCATGCCCGGCCCTTAATTGGTTTTTAAAAGGTGGAGACTTATTACTTTTGAATAAGGACATATTTCCAAGCTGAGAGCTGATAGCGGACTTTGGACCATAGCCTTTATCTTCAGAGCTTCCTTCTGTACTCACCACACAAATGTCACCCAAGGTTTCTATATGATGGCAACTGTGAGTTCAACTCAACAGCGTGTTTTCTTGGGCTGGTTAAAGTCATCTCCTGTTTTCTTCCAATAGCACCTTTTCTTTCTTCAACCAATTCCTTAAATGCACCTATAATCAAGAGTGTCCCCACCAAGGTCCTCTTTGTCATCCTGGAATCTTGTGGAAATAAGTGTGTGTGTCGAGTGGAAGGGCAGGGACAGAGGGTGGTAAGAGTGGCAAGGACAGCCGGGCGTGGTGGCGCATGCCTTTAATCCCAGCACTCGGGAGGCAGAGACAGGCAGATCACTGTGAGTTCGAGGCCAGCCTGGTCTACAAAGTGGGTCCAGGACAGCCAAGGCTAACACAGAGAGACCCTGTCTCAAAAAAACAAAAAACAAAAACAAAAACAAAAAACAAAAACAAAACAAAACAAAACAAAAAAAAACCAAGAGTGGCAAGGACAACGGGATCTGTCTCTTGCGTCAATTGTCACAGATGTGTGAACCCTAACTTCAGGCCAGGCCCAGGAACATGTGAGGAGCACCACCCATTCACCCCCTGACTGATTCAAAGTACAGGTTAAAGGGTTCAGAGGACATAGAGGACAGTGTGGAAGATAGGTACTCCTCAGGGATGATGAGCCTGCTGGTGACGGTGGTGGTGGTACTGCTGGTGATGATGGTAGCAGTAACCGTTAGAGATGATGGTTGTAGTGGTGGTGATGGTTGTGTTAGAGAGGATGGTGATGTGATGATGGTGATGGTGGTGGTAGCAGTGGTGGTGTCAATGTTAGAGATGCTGGACTTAAGGTCTAGATTATGTCCCAGCAAGCCAAGTTCAGTCATCTGTTCTCAATAAGCCAATTAAAATAGCCAAGTTAATGCTGAAAAACAGAAAAAGAACATTTATTCAATGTGATCACATTGGAAAGAGGGAAAGAGAGCCAGTGAGTGATCCTGAGATCTTTGGGATCTTAAAGTGAGCTTAAGTTGTGAGTAGCCAGCTATAGTTATGCATATCTAAGCAGTCCTGGTCAATTTGTGATTATGTCCATCATTGACAAACCATTGTCTTTTCTGTAAGATGTCCTAACAAGAAAGTAAATCTCTGAGAGAAAAGTTACCTACCTGACTATCTCAAGCTCTTGACAGTTTCTTCTCCTAGCATGAGATTCCTGAGGGGAATTCTAATTTCTTGGGGTCCATTGTTTCAATAGTCTGCTATCCAAAGTGAGGGGCACAAACATCTCTTTGGAATGTCTGCATCCTTGCCAGGCGAGCTGCAATAGTGGTGATGTTGGAGGTGGTGATGGTGGTGATGGTGATGATATGATGCTGATGCTGAGGGTGGGTGTTGAGATGGTGGCATCAAAGATGATGCTGATGAGCTACGGTGATGGTATGCTAGTGTTGGCGGTAAGAACCATGATGTGGGCCGAGATGATGATGATGATGGTGGTGGTGGTGGTGGTGGTCATGGTGGTTTGAAGAAAGCAGAGATAGATATATTTATTATTTCCCCCTTTCCTTCCTGTAACCCCACGGAAGCTGGAGGAACCGCAGCTCTCTCACAGCCGTGAGGTCATGATGACAGCAGAGCATAAATTGCTGACCGTGACTTACTAAGAGAGGTTAAGTGGAGAGAGATGGGAGCCAGGAACTCAGATACCACAGATGAACAGCTGGACCCGGCAGACAGAGACTTACCTTCTGACTTACAGATTTTTTTTTTTTTGGAAAAAAATAATCCCTACTTGTTTTAGCCACAGTGGTCTTTTTTTGTTACTTGATACTGACAGGTATGATGGTCTTGGAAATGAGGAAACTTGAGCCCACAAGGCACACGGCCATGAGTGCTGCATCACATCTGCTCTTCTCTTGTTGCACAGACCTGTTATATATATCACACACACATGCACACGCACACGCACGCACACGCGCACACACACGCACACACACACGCACACACACGCACACACACGCACACACACACACACACACACACGCACACACACGCACACGCACACACACACGCACACGCACACACGCACACACACGCACACGCACACACACGCACACACACGCACACACACGCACACACACATGCACACACACGCACACGCACACACTCACACACACACGCGCACACACACGCACACGCACACACACACACGCACACACGCACACGCACACACACGCACACACACACACGCACACACACGCACACACACGCACACGCACACACACGCACACACACGCACACACACACACGGTATGTATGTGTGTTCAGGGATCATACACTCATCCTGAGCACCCTCATTCCTCAGGAGCCATTTGTCTTCTTTTAAAAGTATTTTTTATTAATTATTTGAGAATTTCATGCAACATATTTTGATCACATTCATGCCAACTTTTCCCCTTAATTCCCCCCAGATCTTCCCTCATCTCATGACTCACTCAAGTTTATGTTCTTTGAAAATAAAAAAAAAATTTTTTTTTTAATTTGCCAGGTGTGATGACACAAGCTTTTAGTTCCAGCATTCAGGAGGCAGAAGCAGGTGGATCTCCATGAGTTCAAGGCCAGCCTGGTCAGAAACTCATTGACTCTGATTCATGTAGTCCATACTCTTCTGAGTCTGTCCACTAGAGCATGGTCAGTCTACCAGGATACATATCCTTAACAAAACAAAACAAAACTGACTATTCCTCGCCCGGAAGCCATCATATACCCATAGTTCCTCAGTCAGGTAAGAGGCTCCTGAACCACTTTCCCACCGCATGCTGGAATGTTGGCTGGCTCGGTGGCATGCGGGTCACGTGAAGGCAATCGCAGCCCTCTGAGCTCACAAAGGCAGCAGTCATGCTGTGTTCAGAAAACACTGTTATATGCTACTCACGCCTGACCTCTGGCTCTCTCGGTCTTTTTATATCCCTTTCCCCAGTGTTCCCTGAGCCTCAGAGAGGGAGTGAGATAGATCTCTCATTTGTGAATGGACACTCCACTGACACTTACTCCCTGTACTTTAACCAGCAGTGCCTTCCTGCATTAACCACCACTCATTGCACAAAGGAACTTTTCTGATGAGGTTTGGAGTAACAGTGGCCTATGGCTAGAGAGGTGTGAATTTAGAAGGGAGTTTGCTGATTTAACACTCTAATGGTCATAGGCTCATCTGGAGACCTGTGAGCTTCCAAACCATGGGTTCTTGGCCAGTTTTTGTTTTTGTTTTTTTTTTTTTTTTGAGAAGGTTTTTCTGTGTGACCCTGGCTGTCCTGGACTCTTTGTAGACCAGGCTGGCCTCGAACTCACAGTGATCCACCAGCCTCTGCTTCCCAAGTGCTGGGATTAAAGGCATGCGCTACCAAGCCTGGCTCTTGGCCAGTTTTATTGTACCAAGCATGCGTTTTCTCTGTGGAACAGGTCTTAAATTGAACCAGTAAGTCGCTGGTTGACTTCATAATGTTTATGTCACTATTTCACCAATGGGCATATCTTTCCATGCTGGTCATAACTGTAGTTCACAGTGTTCACAGTTGGGTAAGGACTGTTGGTGGCCCCCTCCCCCTGCAACAAACAAACAAACAAACAAACAAACAAAAAACCCTGCACAACACTTTCTAGCACTATGAAAACTAACCAAAAAGGAGGAGACTTTCTGGCCAGTACTGACTTGATTTCTCCATTTTCTGTGGCCAGTGCGTATGGTGACTTTGGCCATAGGATCTCACCACCAAGTTCTGTATGGTCTTTCAAGCATCCTTAGAATTAGTTATCCCTCCCTCAGCCCCACCTCTGCCCTCTTCCCACTCAAGCCCTTCTCCACTGTTTCCTTTCCACTCTGTATCACTGGCACTCTATAATTCCACATCCCTTATGGCTCTTCTTTCTCCCTCTCTACCAATGGACCCTTTCCAGCTACCCGTGTCTCCGTAGGAACTCCAAGTTAGACGCACGCATCTGAAGAGTTGGCAAGAAGAGTCACGCATGAGTAAGAAAGTGTGACATTTGTCTTGCTGAGTCTGTGTTACGTCATTCAGTATGCTTGCATAGATTTATCCACTTACCTGAAATTTTCATAATTAGATTTTTTTTTTCTCCTGGATAAGACTCCATTGTATGTAGGTATGCGTTTTTATTATCGATTCATTAGTTGGTGGGCATCTAGGATGTCTCTATGTCCTGGCTGCTGTGAATAGAGCAGCCATAACATGAGTGAGTAGGTGTCTCTAGAGTCTGTGCCCAGGAGTGGTATAGTCGGGTCATGTGGTAGGTCCCCAACACATTGTTTTCTACGGTGGCTGCACCAGTGTGCTCTCTCACCAGCAGGGAGGGTCCCCCAGTCCCCACATCCTCACCAGCATTTATTTGTTCTTGGCTATTCTGACTGGGGCAGGTTGAAATCTCAGAGTAGTTTTCACTGATGATTTAGGATGGTGAATACATTTAAAACATGCTTCTTAGGCACTTCTATATCTTCTGAGAACACTGTTTACTTTCTTTTTTTTTTTTTTTTTTTTTCAAGACAGGGTTTCTCTGGGTAGCCTTGGCCATCCTGGACTCACTTTGTAGACCAGGCTGGCCTCAAACTCACAGTGATCCGCCTGTCTCTGCCTCCCGAGTGCTGGGATTAAAGGCGTGCACCACCATGCCTGACTCAAGAACACTGTTTACTTTCACAGCCAACTTTTTCCTTTTCTTTTTGGTTTTACTGATACAAGGTCTCTCTGTATTAGCCTTGGCTGTCTTGGACTCACTTTGTAGACCAGGCTGGCCTCGAACTCACATCGATCTATCTGCCTCTGCCTCCTGAGTGCTGGGATTAAAGGTGTGTGCCACCATGCCCGGCCTTTCACAGCCAACTTCTTGATTGGGTTGTTTGTTTTCTTATTGCTTAGTTTTCCAAGTACCTTGTATATATATATATATATATATTTTTGGGGGGTTTTTCGAGACAGGGTTTCTCTGTGTAGCCTTGGCCATCCTGGACTCACTTTGTAGACCAGGCTGGCCTCGAATTCACAGCAATCCGCCTGCCTCTGCCTCCCGAGTGCTGGGATTAAAGGCGTGCGCCACCACGCCCGGCTACCTTGTATATTCTAGACACTAATTTTTGGCCAGATGTATAGCTGAGAAAGGTTTTTCTCTCCTGCAGGCTACCTTTTTTTAGCTGATTAAGTTTCCTTTGCAGTAAAGAACCTTTTAATTGCATGAAGTTCCCTTTATTGATTATTTATGTTGGTCTCATTTCCTGGGCAGTTGGAGTCCTCCTCAGAAAGTACTTACCCGAGCTGTCCTGGAGTGTACACGCCATCTTTCCTCTGGACCTTTCAGTTTCAGGCCTAACACTGAGCTCTTCAGTTCCCTTGGGCTGATTGGCAGGAGAGTAAGAGAGAAGGATCTAATTTCATTCTTCTACGTGAAGCTATCCTGTTTTTCCTAACACCATATATTAAAGATACTATATTTTCTCCAGTGTATGTTTTTGGAATGTTTGTTAAAAATCAGGTGGCCACAGGTGTGTGGATGGTGGCCTATTGAGGGCTGTGCCCTTTTTGTTCTGGTGCCATTTTGTTTTCCCTATTGTATACAACTTGAATTTTGGTTTATTGACCCCCCCCCCCACTCCCCAGCAGTATTTTTATTGTCCAGGGTTTTTTCTGCTTTCACATAAATTTTAAGATTGATTTTTCAATCTCTGTGAAGGATTACATTGGGAATTTGATGGGGTAGCATTGAGTCTGTAGATTGCTTTTGGTAGAATAGCCATTTTCTTTTCTTTCTTTTTTCTTTTTCCAAGTTTTTTTTTTTTTTTTTTTAAGACAGGGTTTCTCTGTGTAGCCTTGACTGTCCTGGACTCACTTTGTAGACCAGGCTGGCCTCGAACTCACAGCGATCCACCTGCCTCTGCCTCCCGAGTGCTGAGATTAAAGGCGTGCTTTTTTCCCAAGTTTAAAAGTCTACTTTAATTCACAGAACAGTTAACATTGAAATTGTGGGGTATATCACAAATATTTAGAATACAAATAAATTCTGTAACCCAGTCTGGTCTTGAACCTATGGTGTGACCTTACAGGGAATATGGACATGAACACCATCAATTTCTACCCGGGAGGACCAAAGAGGGCCTCACACCTTACAGGCAAATCCTTCTACACAGGGCACAGGGACAATTGGGGCACAACTGTGGCAAAGTCCTTCAAATTTAGAATTTTTTTTTTTCTGTGTAGCCTTAGCTGCCCTGGACTCGCTTTGTAGGCCAGGCTAGACTTAAACTCACAGCGATCTGCCTGTTTCTGCCTCCTGAGTGCTGGGATTAAAAGCCAAATTTAGATTTTAAAAAAGCACTCGGGGGGAAAAAAAAAGCACTCAGGAGGGTCTGTGTTAAATGAACTCCCAAGACAGACAAAACTTTATCAAACCGCATATAGTTAAAAGGCCTCAAAGCCACACATCAGGTTAGCCTTTAGCAGGTGGCTGTGACAGCAAAGCCACACATCAGGTTAGCCTTTAGCAGGCGGCTGTGACAGATCCTCTTCTTTTTCTTGCTATCACTGGTGAGTTCAAGACAAAACCACAGCACAGATGCAGAGTCTTAAAAGCAGAATAGCCATGTTCATATTATTAATCCTATCAATCCATGAGATCAGAGCAGTTTTCATCTTCTGATATCTTCCTCCGTTTTTTTTTTCAGAGTCTTAAAGTTTTCACTGTACAAATCTTTCACTTCCTTGGTTAGATTTGTTCAATAAATTTTGAGGATATTGTGAATGGAGTTGCTTCTTTGATTCCTTTCTTGGTATATTTGTTAGTGGCATATAGGAATCAAAGAAGCAACAGAGAAAGTTCCAGGACTTCCAGGGCTAAACAGAGGAACCTTGCCTCAAAAATAAATAAATAAATAAATAGTTCCTCCAATGAGTATGAGGTAATCCTCTTCAGCTCTTCTGACTGGTTTTGGTTTGAAGGGTTTTTTTTTTTTTTTTTTTTTTTTTTTTGTCTTTGTTTTTGTTTTTTGGTCAATATCAAACTAGCTGTGCCTGTTTATTTCTTTGTACAGGTGCTTGGAATTTTTTTTTCTATCCTTTTACATCTTTGATGGTGAAGTGTGCTTTTTAGAGACAGCAAAAAGCTGAGTTCTGTTTTCTAATCCAGTCTGCTAGTCTGCGTCTCTTTATTATGGAATTAAACCATTAATATTAAGAGTTATTATTGAACTATGTATATCCTTATTTTTTGATTTTGTGGTATTTTCTTAGGTGTCTTTTGATAAACTGCTCCATAATAATTTTTTCCTTGGGGGCCGGAGAGATGGCTTTGAGATTAAGAGCACACTGTCTGCTCTTCCAAAGATCCTGAGTTCAATTCCCAGCAACCACATGGTGGATCACAACCATCTGTAATGAGATGTAATGTCCTCTTCTGGCCTGCAGGCTTATGTGCAGGCAGAACACTATATATGCAATAAATAAATCTTTAAAATTTTTTTTTCCTTGTGACTGCTTGAGTGTGTTTATTCCTGCCTTCAGGCTGAAGCATCTTGCCTATTGTCCTCTGCTGAGCTTGCTAAGCGGCCATAAATTCCTTTAGCCTGAATTTGTCATGAAAAGTTTTTTTTATTTCCCTTTCATTTTTAATAGATAGTTTTTCTGGGTATAATATTCTGGATTAAAACAGTTGTTTTTCAGAACTTGGAATACATTGCCCCAGGCCCTTCTGGCTTTAAAAAGTTTCTGTTGAATAATCAGGTATTATTTTCATGGGTTTGTCTTAATAAGTGACTTGACCTTTCTCTCTTGCAGCATTTAATATCCTTTATTTATTTATTAAAAAAAAACTATAATATGTCATGTGGAGATTCTTTTCTGGTCCTGTCTATTTGGAGTTCTGTCCCTGGTCAGGCATGCCTTTCTCTCCACTTGTTGTTGTTGTTGTTGTTTGTTTGTTTGTTTACTTCTATGACCTTAGTCATCTATGCCTTCACTATGGTGTTCTTCTTTTATGCTCATAATCCAAGGTTAGGTCTTCTCATGGCATTCCAGAGCGCTCACGTTTTGTTCCTTTTTATTTTAATTTGTCTGATTGACTTGTTCTGCGTGGCCCTCTTCCTCTGCCTTGCTCTCCGATTCTGTTTTGCACACGTTCCGTTCCACCACTGAGGGTTTTATGTCACTTACTCAGCTTTTCTTTCACATCCGTTTGGGTTTTGCTCAGCCATTCTATCTCAGCTTTCCTGTCTTGGATCGACTTCATCACTTCATTCCTGTCTGGTTTGCTCCCTTGGAGTATATTTTTATCTTCCTGAACACACTCATTGTTTGAACACACTTATAACCATTCTTTTGAACTCTTCCAGGTCATTTTCATTAGGTACCATTGTTGTGGGATTAGTGGTTTATGGAGCAGACAAATTTTCTCCATTCTTGCCTCTGTTTCTGCAGTGGAGCTTGCATGCATGGAGTTAGTTCATTGGCTGAGTTTTATTTTATTTATTTATTATTTTTATTTTATTTTATTTTATTTTGGTTTTTCAAGAAAGGGTTTCTCTGTGTTAGCCCTGGCTGTCCTGGACTTGATTTGTAGACCAGGCTGGCCTTGAACTCACAGCGATCCACCTGCCTCTGCCTCCCCAGTGCTGGCATTAAAGGCTCCAAGTTTTAATTTCTTACTTTCTTTTGTATTTTTTGTTGTCGCTGTTGTTTTTACTAGTCATCTTAAAATTGTTTTTTTTCCCCCTCAGTTGTGGCTTTTGCAGCATTCAGGGAAGAGCTAAGTCCTAAGTAGGGTTGATATGTCCTTTCCCCCTGCAAGACTGTTATTTGAGGTCGGAGGCTCTATCCCGAGTCTTCCTCTGAAGGTCATATTGACCTGTGTTAGTGAGAGCTCTGTGTGCTGCTATCGCAGATGCCCCTTGAGTTGTGGAACTCTCCACATGTCTGTGGCCCTTACCCAGAGTCACATCAGGCCCCCACTTCTGGCCTGTGACTTCCTCTGAAGCTCATTCAGAAGGTGGGACTTGTGTTCACCAGTAAACGTTACTCAACTTAGAATCCACAGTCAGTGCTGGGGCCACCAGGGGAGGTGGAACTTCCTCTGCCTGTGGGAGTCGCACCTTGACTTTTGAGACAGGGTCTTTTACTGGACTGGCTGGCCAATGAACTCTAGGGATCCTTTTGTCTCTACCTACCCAGTGCTGGGATTATAGGTATACTTAAAAAACAAACCATATGAATTCTTGAGATTGGACTCAGGTCCTCATGTATGTAAGACAATCACTTTACTGTCTGAGTGTGTTGCCAGCCCCATGTCTCACTCTTATAAGTAATCCCATCATATGAAGTGTCTGGAGGCCAAAGGCTTACTTTGTAATTCTGGCTGTCAATGGTGCATTCTCTCCCTGTTCTGTAATTTTAAGGAGTGAGTTCCTATGTGCCCAGGCTGTACCTTTGGGACTTCTTTGTGACCCTGATTAGAAGACATTCACTCCCTGATGTTCATCAAGTGTTCCTGGACCGAGGGTAGTTTTCCTGATAATATCTTGGCTCATGTGGTACCTTACTCCTGGGTCATGAGGAACAATACAGAGAAACTGAAAGCTTTAAGCCTTAAGTGTTATATAGATTCTTTATTGTTTCAGCCAAAACCCAAGCTCCAACAGCAAGCATATTTGCTCATTGTTTCAGGGCCATCGGCTCCTTCATCAAGTACAGACAACCCTGAGGTGTATTTTTAATTTTTTTTTTTTTTTTGAGACAGAGTTTCTCTGTGTGGCCTTGGCTGTCCTGGACTCATTTTGAGTTTGAGAGTTTTTTTTTGGGGGGGGTGGTTTCGAGACAGGGTCTCTCTGTGTTAGCCTTGGCTGTCCTGGACTCGCTTTGTAGACCAGGCTAGCCTCGAACTCACAGAGATCCGCCTGCCTTTGCCTCCCGAGTGCTGGGATTAAAGGCATGTGCCCCTGGACTCACTTTGTAGACCAGGCTGGCCTTGAACCATATTGATCCTCTGACTCCTGAGTGCTGAGATTAAAGGTGTGTACCACCACACTGGGCCTGAGGTGTAATTTTATTTTCCTCTCAAAACTTTCTTGTTGTTTTTAAGCTGAAGCGCGGGCCCATGCTATGGCTTAGAGGGTAAAGATGAAGACCTGAGATGCTGCTACCCTCTGTAGGGGTCTTTGAAGCTGACTTTTCAATCAGGAGTTGGTATTTTTGTTATTTAACACCCATGGGCACCTCACTAAATCGCACTGAAATTCTTGTGTAGAAAGCTAGTGATGTAGAGAGATGGCTGAGGAATGAAGATCATTTGCTGCACTCATAACTCCAGCTTAAGAGAGGTTAGTACCTTCTTGCCTCCTTGGCCACAGCACTCACATGCACATGCCAACCCCACTATATATAATAATTAAAAAGTAGAGTAAATCTTTAAAAAGGAAGAAAGAAAGAAAGGAAAAGAAAAACTGGGGGAAGAAAAAGCTTTTGGCATACTTTTATTTTTGTTTCCTATTTTGTTTTAGTTTTAAAATTAATCACATGGATCTTTGGGGGGACACTAGTCCCAACCACAGAGAATATGGTGTGAAAGCCACATGCCTAATAACATGTATGTAGTAGCCATTTAATCCCCATGATGTCTCAGTTTCATAGGTGGCAAAGTCAGGAAAACATGTCATAGACATTTGTCTAAAGTACATAATACTTTCAGATGTTGTACCAGTTAGAAAAGGCTACAGTTTGCTGCTATAATGAAATCCTCTAAACCTTGCATGTTTCTCCCTTTTGTGTAGACCAGCTGGGGCTTTTCTTCCACTCAGGTGTCAATACCCTGCCTCTGGGATTGCCCAGTGTGTTAGCTACTTCTCTTGTTGCTGTAACTAAATGCCTAGAAAAAAAAGCAACGTAAGGGACAAAGGGTTTATTTTGGCTCACAGTTCGGTGTTCAGTCATTCACGGTGGGGAGAGCCGAGGAGCAGAAGCCTTAGGCAGCTGGTCACACACTACAGGAGGCAGAGAGAGGTGAGGCTGGTGCTCGGCTCACTCTCTCCTTACTCTTTCCTTACTATGAGCTATGTACTATGTACATAGTACATTCTATGTACTATGAGCTAAAATAAAGCCTTTCCCTCTTATTCTGTATTTGTCATGTGTTTTGTCACAGCAGGGAGAGAAGTAACAAGTTCAGCAAGGGAGTATCACAGCAAAGGATGCTGCGAAGCTGGGATCAGAGGTGTGAGATGTGGCTGGGCATCCTGTCTGTCCTGGGATGCAGGGGGTGGGGCCTCCCAAGGAAGCAGATGAGCTTATGGGTTGATTCAAGGAGGAAGTGTATCTAGGTCCAAGAACAGCCTAGGAGACCCCACGATGGAAGAGGGAGAGCCAGGGCCTGTCACAAATGGCTGAGATGGCAATGGGTAGGGCAAGTGGCAGCCTCTGGTGGCTCACAACCATCTATAATGAGATCTGATGCCCTCTTCTGGCCTGCAGGTGTACATGCAAGCAGAACACCACCACGACCACCAAAACCAAAAACCAAAATGGGAGGCAGAGGCAGGAGGATCTCTCTAAGTTTGAGGCCAGCCTGGTGGTCTATATAGTGAGTTCTAGGACAGCTAGAGCTACATAGTGAGTCTGAGTTCTCTCTCTGTCTCTGTCTCTCTTTTTCTCTATGTGAACTGCACATGTATATGACATAATAAAACCATTATTGTGTATAATTAATATACTCAAATAAAAATTGTTAAGGAAAGTTCTTCTGGTTTATTGTGTGAATTGAACGTAAACCGAACTGGGAGTGTGATAAAGTGCTGTGGGGTGGTTGGCTTTTAAGCAGAGAGCCTTGGCGAGGTGAACAGTGGCTGAGGTGAATGGCCTTCTGAGGGCCAGAGACAAGGAAGTAGGTGTGGATCATGGAGATGGTTGGCAAACCCACAATGGTCAACTCATCTTCCCAGCAGAGATCCAGGGGCAAGCAGCAGACCAAGTGCCCACAGCCTTAGCCCCAGCAGTCTATCTTGCTTTTGGCTCTTTGGAGCATCTGTCTTCTCCCCTCACCACCATCTCATGTTATAGATGAAGCAACTGAACTTAAAGGGTCACTAGGACTGTCTACAGACCCAGCTAGCCAGTGGGAAAGCAGGGGTAGGGATCCATGGATGGATTCTCCGGCTGCCTCCAAAGCTCCCCGGCTCCACGTGTAATCTATGGGAGATGGTCACCAGACACACTGTGGCAGAGCCAGGCTTCTGCTCCGTGTAGGCGCAGTACACATGGCCTCACTTCCCCTGCCTTTTCATATGTGTCCTCTCTCCCTCCCACTGCCGTGTTTTCCTGCATCAAGCAGCCTCTGCTTTTAAAGGTCCTAACTCACAGCCACAGGCATTTGCCTCGCTTCCTGGTGTTCTTCCTGGAATCTGCTTCTTTTCCCACCCCACGGTGCTCGCTTGGCTGTAGCAGCGAGCCCGGATTTGCAGCTCAGAGGTAGAGAGTGGTTTCCTAATTCGAGCCATGCCCAAGCTGTTGCCTGCAGATGTAGCCTCACCACATTCCACCCCCACCCCTCCACACACACACACAGCCGGTGCCTTGCAGAGGAAAAAGCAATGCCTCTGCCAGCTGCCAAGGAGGCAGACACATTCCTGGGAAGGCAGCTCTGGATGGCCTGCAGCTCCTGTGAGCATCCTGGGCAGGTCCTGGCTCTCCGGTGCCTGTGGTCCTGGCAGTAGTGTCTCAGCTGGCCTCCTGCCTGGGATGACCACAGCCCATGCCCCTCCCATCCCGAGCCTCTGAGCACTGGTCCAGTCAAGGAGACTGAGCTCCTTCAGGCTGCTTTGTGCCTTTCCTCTTCTATGTTAAAATAATTGTTTTGGCTTTGGGAGCTGGCAGGCTACCCACTTAACCCCAAGGCCAAGAGCAGAAAATGGCTCCGGGACAGAGCCCTGACGCCATGCACACCACCTTCACTCATGGTGGCCAGTGCACTAATGGCTGTTTAGCCTTCAGAGATCATTTCTCCACGTTCCTTCCCCTTGGCCTCCGCTCTTGCAGGGAAGGCAGCACGTGCTTTGGGGCTGCTCCCAGTGTAACCCCCTTTCCCTCCACAACGGATGGTGGCAGCCACCCTGCACGCACACATTGGTTGGTTCCTTGTTGCTTCAGGGAACCCTGCCATAGCTCCTGGTGTGGGAGAATACTGTTTTATGGCAGCAGTAAGGCCGCTAGTTGTTCAGAATTCCTTTGAGCCTGTGTTTGCCACATGCTCGGGCTCAGCCCAGGTTCCAGGGAAGTGTTCGTGAAAGTTGGGGCCTTGCTGCCCTGAGGCACTTGGACAATGAATGTTTACCGTCATGTAGGTCTCAGGCTCATGGGGTGAACCCTATTGGGCACTGACAAAATAGGAGCCAGTGATGTGTTGTTTCTTTTTGTTAGTTTACTAAGACAGGATCTCCCTATGTGGCCCTGGCTGGCCTTGAACTCATGAACCTCCTACCTCAGCCTCCTGAGTACTAGAATTATAGGCATGTGTAAGCATGACCAGCCAGCTGGGAAATCATTTCATGTCTTTTCTCTAAAGAGCAATCACTTCCAGGTAGGCTAAAAGCTTCTTTTTAGGTTTAGAAAGTTAATACATTATTTGTTTAAATATGAGGGGGCAGATGTCTAAGGCCCGCCTGACTTCTTTTTTTTTTTTTTTTTTTAGCATGTGTCTATGTATGTCTGTGTGGTTGTTTGGATGTTTGGATGTGACGGAGGCCAACATCACATGACTTCCTCTATTGCTCTCTCTCCATCTTGTGTGTTTGAGACAGAGTCTCTCACTGAACCTCAGTCTCCCAGTCTCTTGGGCACTTTGAGGCAGTTTGGGTTGACTGCCTGGCCAGCGAGCCCCAGAGACTCTCCCATTACCACTTCTCTGGTGCTGGGATTATAGGCACATATCTGGCTTTGTGGACCAGGCTAGCCTCGAACTCACAGAGATCTGCTTGCCTCTGCCTCCTGAGATAATAGGCATGTACCACCACACACAGCCACATCTAACTTTTTAATCATGCATCCTCGGGAATCGAACCCAGGTCCTCGTGCTTGTGAGCAAACACCCTGTTGACCCTTTCTGATCGTCTTGGCCCTCTGGCTGCTATGGGGTAGTCCTGGTTTTTCTCCACCCATCAGCCAAGATCTATGTGGTAAGCAGAGCGCAGGTTTACTTTCTTTCTGCTTGCACGGTCTGTACTTCAAGAGCCTGTGTTCTTCACACTCACGAGCCACTGTCCACCATCACCTGGACTCTCTAACCACATTACCAGGCCTTGTGGGGACGATTTCACACTGCCTGCCACCTTCAGACAAAACTGGTCATCAGGAAGTTGAACTCTGGGTGTCTTTGTGTTTTCAAAAGCAAAGAGAAGAAAACAAACCAGATTCAATGAACATTTTCTGTGTATTGGAGTGAAGGGAGGATCTGGGCAGGTGAAGGATGAAGCCAGTGGTAACTTGGTATTCATGAGTCAGGCCATAAACTCTGATACAATTATTACAAGTACAAGTGGACAGTGAATTTGAAAATTAATTTCTTGTTCGTCAAAGTATATAAGTTTAGAGCTTTCAGACCTATGAATAAGCACAGATTTCCTGTACAACAGCTGGCTGGGCAGGAGGAAAAGGCCGATAGCACCTGGGGATGGAAATGTTGAGTGTCTAAAGGAGAAAAGGGGGGCCGGAGAGATGGCTCGGTGAGTAAAGTACCTCCCATGCAAACATTAGTACCCAGACTTAGATCCCCAGCACCCAGGAGCTCAGTCCATGTGCCTGAAACCCCAGATGCATGTGCACAGCACACACACACACACACACACACACACACACACACACACACACACACACACACCCAGCTTCCCTACACAGTAAAACAGATAAATGAGTAAACAAACAAGTAGTGAAAAAAAAAACCAAACAAACCTCAAAACCTGGCCCCTACTGTTAATATTTAGGTGACTCTAGTTTGTGGCAAGTTGACATAACTAACTAGTACAGAGGCAGGTGAAGTGAGATCAGAAGTTTACAGTCATCTTTGGCTAGCAGCTATGTCATGAGCTTTAGGCCATCCTGGATATACGAGACCTTAAAAACAAACAAACAAACAACAACACCACATCAAGACGACGAGAGAATTGATGACCTTGTGGTAGGGAGGAACTTTTAAAACAGGATGTAGAAATCCAAACTCTAGGAGACCAATTAGCATATGTTCCAGTGAATAATATTATCTTACCAAGAGAGTGTTATGAGAGCCAGCGTAAGCTCAAAGAGAGAGCTTGTCGCATAGAACCCATGAGGCTCTTGCCTGGATATATAAAGAACTCTTACAAATCAATAAGAAAAACTCAAACAGTACAGTAAGACATTGTGAAAGAGACTTGAACAGGGACTTCGCCAACATGTTCATTTCGAATGGCCATGGTGCAGGGCAGTGTTTCTGCCTCCTGCAGCCAGAGCAATGCAGGTTTCAAACCTGTCTGAGGTAGGTTTAGAACTACACACATGAAGTTTGCTTTTGCTTCCCTCTCCAATACCTGGAACTTGATGCCCTATCATTGAGTTTGAGCTGAAATGACTGTGTGTGTGTGTGTGTGTGTGTGTGTGTGTTTATGTATGTGTCCTCTTGTGCATGAGTGTGTGTGTTCATATGCCCATGTGTATACATGTGAGTGTACTTGTGGTACCCACATATCATGGTGAGCATATTATAGGTCAGAGGACCACCTTAGGTGTCAGTTTGAGTCAAGGACTCTATTCCTGGGCGTTGCCCTGTGTCTATCTCCCATCTTGAGATAGAAGCTCTGGCATCACAGATCTGTGCCACTATACCCAGTTTTACATGGGTTCCAGCTCAAGCCCTCATTTGTTTGGCAAGCACTGTACCCAGAGGCATCTCGCTAGCCATGAAGTACATATTTAATAACTCATATGCCAGAACTAATGAGACTGACACTTTCAATAGGGAGCCATAAAATAAAACATAATATGAATCCTTCTGTCTCTTATTATTTTTTTTTTTTCGAGACAGGGTTTCTCTGTGTAGCCTTGGCCATCCTGGACTCACTTTGTAGACCAGGCTGGCTTCGAACTCACAGCGATCCGCCTGCCTCTGCCTCCCGAGTGCTGGGATTAAAGGCGTGCGCCACCACGCCCGGCTCCTGTCTCTTATTTTAAAAAAAGATTTATTTATTATGTATACACTATTCTGCCTGCATGTACACCTGCACTCTAGAAGAGTACACCAGATCTCATTATAGATGGTTATAAGCCACCATGTGGTTGCTGGGAATTAAACTCAGGAACTTTGGAAGAGCAGCCAGTGCTCTTAAGCTCTGAGCCACGTCTCCAGCCCCCTTCTGTCTCTTGCAGACCAGTCAATGGTTTGGAGAAGTCTATGCCCTCATGGGAATCATTGGTCTGCCCCATGGAGAGCTATGTTGGTACTTGGTTGTAATCTCAGAGCTGAGGAAGACGGAGGGATCATGGTGCTCAGACGGGTGACTTCATGGCGCTGCTCACTGGCTAGTCAGCCGAGCCTGCATGGTACGCTCCGAGCAAGTGAGAGACTCAGTCTCAAAAACAAAGCAAGGTGGACAATGGTTGTGAAGAATGAAGCTCAGGTTGTCCTCTGGCCTCTACACAAGTGCACTCACATGTATCCACACACACATGAACATACCACACACACACACACACACACACACACACACACACACACACACACACACACGGTGGGGGCGGCAGTGATAAGCGTTCTGATAGTAAAGGTATTGAGTTGGGGTTGGCTGGTCTGGAGCAGGCTTCAATGGTGACATCAGCCCGGGCTGTGGGCATCTGGGGCTGGGGGATCTGCTTTCTTAGGAAAGGCGATCTCTTCCTGTGGCTGAGCGTTCTTGCTCACACAGGGCTGGGTTTCCTTGTTTCATTCTGGTGCTGTGAGAAAATATCCTGACAAAAAACAACTTAGGGAAGAAGAGTTTATTTGGTTTACGGTTTCAGGGTTTAGTCCATTGTGGAGAAGGCAAGATGGGAACTCAAGCTGCTGTTCACATGATGTACAGCTGAGAACAGAGAGAACAGACACACCCTTCCTTTCTACTTCTGCTCAGCTAGCTTTCTTTACTCTTGCACAGTTCAGGGCCCCAGGGAGTGGGCTTTTCTACATTGATGAACAGTCAAGGCAGCCCCTTATAGACAGGCTCATAAGGCAATCTGATAATCCGTTGAGACCTTCCTTCCTTCCTTCCTTCCTTCTTTTTTGGTTTTTCAAGACAGGGTTTCTCTGTGTAGCCTTGGCTATTCTGGACTCTTCTTTGTACCCCAGGCTGGTCTCGAACTCACAGAGATTGGCTTGCATCTTCCTCCCCGAACACTGAGATCGCAGGTGTGTGCCACCATGCTCAGCTCCATTGAGACTTCCTTACTAGGTGATTCTAGGTTGTGTCACGTTGCTAGACCAACACCTCATCTTTCACGTGTTGCTTTATTGCTATTTCAGACACTCATTAGCTCTTCCAACTTTTACCAGATATTGAATCATCCTAGGCCATGATCTTAAACTCCTCAAGCCAAAAGAACCCCTGCCCCTTTAAAAACAACAACAACAACAACAAATTATCCAGTCTGAAGCAATGCATCATGGTGAAAGAAAACAGGCTAAGTAGCTGGGCCTTACGGTACAGACTTTTAATCTCAGCACCTGAGACGTGGAGGCAGGGGGATGAGGAGTTCGAGGCCAGCTTAAGCTACATAGCAAGATCTTGCCTCAAATATGGAAAGGGAAAAACACAGACAGGCAAAGGCTAACGTGAGGCCCACTTGTGTCTCGGTGAAAAGACATCGGGGAAGCAGAGGGCCCCTGGAGCTTTGCTTGCTAACCATGTCTTACCTCATGTGGACCATGGTTACACAACTGTTTGGTACACTACCCACACAATTATGTTTGATGCCTTTTCCTGTGTGGTTGTATACTTAAGAAAAAGATTCTTTAAATTAAAAAAAAAAAGCAACCCACAAACCAACAGGATATAACACCACACACACATTTCCCAGGCCTGTGGCGAAGCCTTTGGTGTGAGCCCCATGGCCCACGCAGATATTCGTTTCCCCTAGCTGCACTACAGAGTCAGCCTACTCTCCGGTGGCGCGAACCTGACCTCTAGCAGAGCACAGAGGGTGCATTCTCTAGGTAGCGGTTCTACAGGACACATCCGTTTGCTTGAATCTGAGGACAGACAGGTGGAGGTTGCATTCCGTGGTGGCTGAGGGTTTGAGCGTGGCTCCTGGAGAGATGGATGGGGTGCAGTGGTGTTGGTAACATGCTAGGGAGGCCCAGAGTCTCAGCACGCCTCTTTGGAACACATGACTGCCTCTGACTTAGACAATCCCTATGTGGGCCGCATCTGCTGAGGGGGCCAAATGCTCCCAGCGCTGTGTGCTGCCCTCAGTGGAGGAGGTTTGAGAGCCAGTCAGCATGGGTGTGGCAGTGGGACAAGGGGTTGGAGAGATGGCTAAGTAGGTAAAGGCAGTTGCTGGCAAGCCTAGTGCCTGAATTAATTCCCCAGGACCCACATGGTGGAAGGAGAAACCCTCTGCAGCGTGTCCTCTAACACACACACACACACACACACACACACACACACACACACACACACACACACGGACACCCCCCTCACACAGACACACACACACACAGACACACACATGCACCCTACACACAGACACACAGACACAGATACACACAGACACACAGACACACAGACAGAGACATAGACACACACAGACACACACACAGACACAGACACACACACAGGGACACAGACACACACACACATAGAGACACAGACACACACAGAGAGACACACACAGACACAGACATAGACACACAGACACACACAGACATAGACATAGACACACACACACAGAGACACAGACACACACAGACATAGATATAGACACACACACACAGAGACACAGACACACACAGAGAGACACAGACACACACAGACACAAAGACACAGACACACACAGACACATACACACAGACAGACACACACACGCACCCTACACACAGACGCACAGACACACACGGACAGGCACACAGACAGACACACACAGACACACATACAGACACCGCCCCCCCACAGACACACAGACACACACCCCCCCCACAGACACAGACACACACACACAATTAAGCAGATAAATGTAATAGTAGAAAAGGGACATCTCAATGCGCACGCCCCTTCCCCACATGCTTCTTTTGTCATTGCTGTTTTGAGACAGGATCTCTTAGGCTGACTTGGAACCCTGATGCGACCAACGGCTTTGAACCACAGCTCTTGCTGCCTCCACTCCTCGAGTGCTGGGTTTACAGTGGGACGAGAAGTGGGTCGGGGCTTTTTATTCCCTCAGGATGCTCATGGATGGCACATCCTGACTTGCTGTGGCTCAGAGGAAGCCACCACTCCTACAACATGGATACCTGATGTAGGGAGCCTGGCCATGGACCACCCAGGGACCCAGCGGCAGAAGATGTTGTTCTTGATCCAGTCTGATGGGATCCTGCTGTCATTGACCTGGGAAGAAGCAAGGCTCACCCCAACAATTCTCAAGACCTCTGGCAGGACTTCCAGGCCCGAGAAGGAACAAGGCTCACCCTAACAATTCTCAAGACCTCTGGCAGGACTTCCAGGCCCGAGAAGGAACAAGGCTCACCCTAACAATTCTCAAGACCTCTGGCAGGACTTCCAGACACTGTACCTTCTGTAGATGCCTCCCAGATGTCCTGGGGGTTTCTCCATCACAACCAGTATTCATACACACAAGGATAATGCACTCAGACAAAACACACCATAGCGTATGTGGCTGAGGGAAGGCTTTGGATTTCCCTATTCTCTGTGCTTCATACAAATTAGAAGCCATTTGGTCTGTCTCCACTCACTTAGGGCTGCAGGGCGCCAAGCTTCAGCCACAACGCAGCATGTATCAATACTTCACTCCTTTTTGGTACCTAATGATAGTCCAATGTATGGATATACCACATTAAAAAAAAAAAAACCCTTCATTCGTTGGTTGATGGACATGTGGGGTGTTTTTACTTCCTGATTATTATAGCTAATGTGCCTATATTTTTTATTTCTTGGATGTATACCTAGGAGTGAGACAGCTTGGTCAAATGAGAATGTTTATTATTTATTTTGTTGTGGTGTGTGTGCATGTGTGTGTGTGTGTGTTGCACATGCCCACTCACAGATGCATGCATCCATGTGTGTACATGCAGAACGTCGAGGAGGATGTCAGGTGTCTTCCTTTATTGTCTGACACAGAGTTTCTCACTGAAACTGAAACCCACTATTTAAGCTAGGCTCCCTGGTCAGCTAGCTCCCAGGATGCACCTGTCTGTCTGAAACATTGGGGTTACACGCCCTCCCTGGCATGCCTGCCTTTGACATGGGTGCTAGGGATTTGAATCCCAGTCTCTTGCCTTCACAGCATGCACCCTTGCCCACCAAGCCATCTCCCCAGAGCCAGCCATCTTCACGTTGTTTGATGAACCATTATGTTGTTTCCTACAGCGGCAGAAGCACTGCATGCTCCCCCAGCAATGCGAAGAAAAAGCTGCAGCCTCTGCACATGCCACACTCACAGCTTTGTGTCTGAGGGGAGCCAACCCAGGAGGCAGGGGGTGCCAGTTCATTGCTGGGTGATCCACATTTTGTTAATGATTGGTGGTGGTAGGCATCTCCTAATGCATTTATTAGTCACTTGTACATTTTGTTTGTTTGTTTGTTTGTTTGTTTGTTTGTTTTTGAGACAGGGTTTCTCTGTATAGCCTTGGCTGTCCTGGACTCACTTTGTAGACCAGGCTGGCCTCAAACTCACAGAAATCCACCTGCCTCTGCCTCCTGAGTGCTGGGATTAAAGGCGTGCGCCACCACCGCCCGGCTACTTGTACATTTTCTTTGGAAAAATGTTCATCTAAATCTCTTGCCAGTTTTAAAAAGAGGTTATCTTTTGCTGTCTCGTATGTAGAACCTTGATCAACTGTGTGAGTTAGTATGTTTTCATTTAAATCATTTTACTTATGGAGTGTGCGTGCATGTGGGTGTGAGCACACACATGTGTAGAGGTCAGGAGGTCAGAAGGCCACCGTGGGTGTCACTCTTTGCTTTCTGCCATGTGCTGAGATCTCTTGTTTGTCATGAGTAACTGGCCCTCAGGCTTTCATGACTATCGCACTTACTATCTCTTCACAGGGGTGTGTGTTAGGAGTGCAGACACCTGTGCTACTGAACCTGGCTTTTGAATGTTTTGTTGTTGTTGTTATAATTTTAATTATCTGCATGTGTGTCCATCTGTGTGAGCATTGGTAAGTATATTTATTGTGAGTATAGGATGCTGGGAACCAAACTTGGGTCCTCGTGAGAGCGGCAGGTCATCTTACCCACTGAGCCACTCTGCAGCCCCTGAGCTTCTGAGGATCCGAACTCAGGTCGTCTGGGTTATGTGGCAAGCACTTTATCCACGGAACCATCCCCGCTGGCCTTCAATCTTTGTTTTCTTTATCTTTTCTTTATTTTTGGGCTGTGCATATGTGTGTGCATGTGTGTGTAAGCATGTGCATGTGTGTGTGTGTGTGTGTGCAGGAGCCCCTGTGGGATCAACATGGTGCAGATTAAATGTGGACCGCTATGTTCTTTCCTTTAAAAAAGAAAAGACACCGAGTTTAGATAAATATGGGTATGAGACAGCGCATGTGGCTGAGGCGTGTGCAGGCAGCACGTGTGGCTCAGGCATGTTGGAATTCTACAGTCTCCACAAGAAAAAGGACTCCATATGCCTTGCCACAGATCGTTACTGTGAATGCCATGGGGGGGGGGGGTCATCTGGATCCCATTTTGACCTTCCCTCAGCTCCTAGCTACAAGGTGTTGCTGGAAAGAGCTGGCAGGAAGAGGAGGTGTGCCAGTGTCTATAGCTGCTGCTGTCACTGCTCTGGGAGCACACGGGACACTGGGAAGGAGACTATGACCTCTGAGCCATGTTGTCCTACAGGGGCTGGTCAGACAGTACTGTGGATATTGACTAGGGTAGGAGAGCCTTTGAGCAGGCCAGGAGAGCTGGTTACCCCCCTTATTTGGGGGGAATCTGTTTCCTTGGAGCTCTTTTTACTCTATTGTGTCCCATCTTGGCTACATGAGAGTTAAGCTAGCAAAATCATAGCTTTTGTAAGAGAGATTTTAGACTCTCAAATGCAGCAACATGTTTTTTGTTTGGTTGGTTGGATTTTGGTTTTGTTTTGTTTTTTGTGTTTTCACTCAGCTTTTGAATGTTCATCTGTCTCTGATGGATCCCTTCCTAGGGCAGTGTCCTATGTCACGAGGTGTTAGGGGCCACTAAGAATACTTACAGAGCTAGGGATCAGAACTTCACATCTCTTGATGTCAGCAAACTGTCTTGTGCACTCTTAGTCAACCAACCTCCAGATTGTCCAGACCAAACAAAAAGCACTCTGTGATTCTTTGTTGGTCTTCTGCAGGGTTATGTGGTCACCACAGTATTTGTGATGGCCCTTCCTATTCTTCTGTATTGTTCTCCCCCCTCCATCTTCCACTAAGGCTCCCCCTCCTGCCTGTTTCCTGCTTCTCATCAGCTCTCTGCTATCCCCCTCTCCTTCTCTGTCCCCAGCGTCCCCTATTACTTTTCCGGTCACTCCAGTGTCTTATGTAGTTTACAATCTGAAGATTTGGAACCACAAATGAGAGAGAACATGTGCAGCCCTGGCAACCCTGGACTTGCTTTGTAGACCAGGCTGGTCTCGAACTTGCAGAGATCCACCTGCCTCTGCCTCCCAAGCGCTGGGATTAAAGGCGTGCGCCACCACTGCCCGGCATTCAGGCCTTTGTTTTAAGCTGTCAGGCTTTTGTCTTATGCCAGCATGTTGAGGAAGAAGCCAAGCATTGTGGACTTCAGCATTTTTATTACTGAGCTACGGCCCCTCTCTCTGTTTTCCTGCCTATCAGGATCTATCTAACTCCTAATCCCTTGGGTGTGTCACTGTTACAGGGAGATGGCAGCTCACCAGAGATGGCCACTTAGACACAGTTTATAGCCAATTGGAAGTCTTTCTTCCAGCCAGCTGGGACTACACTCAGCTATACAGTACCTGAGTGTACTGGCTGGTTTTATGTCAACTTGACACAAGCTAGAGTCATCAAAGAGGAAGGAGCCCCAATTGAGGAAATGCCTCCATACGATCCAGTTGTAGGGAATTTTATTATTAGTGATTGGTGGGAGGACCCAGTACATTGTGGGTGGAGCCATCCTTGCACTGCTGGTCCTGGGCTGAATGAGACAGCAGGCTGAGTAAACCATGATGAGCAAGTGCCTCCACCATCCTGCCCTGTTTGTGTTCCTGTCCTGACTTCCTTTGTTGGTAAACGGCAATGTGGAAGTATCAGGCGAATAAACCCCTTCCTCCCCAACTTGCTTTTTGGTCATGGTGTTTTGTTGTATCACTAGAAACCCTAACTAAGACACTAAGTGTATCCCCAAGCATTTAGATCAAGGGGCTTTTGAAGGCAAAAATCACATCCTGGAATCTTGCTCAGCTGCAAGGGGAGGTTTGCACAAGCAGGCAGTTTAACAGAAGCTAAGATAAGCTAGCTGGGACATCTCAGCCTCTGGCTGTAGAACAGAGTTGGGTAGTTTTCCACGGGGTGCTCCATCAAGGAGATCAAGTTCTAGTTAAACCTAAAGTGGCCTCAGCAAGAATACAAGATGGCAGAAGCTCTGGGCTGCCTTGCCCCGTCATGTCACCTGTGCCAGCATAGCCCCCGTTAGCCTGAAGCTTCATAGCTGGAGTCCTATACACAGAATCAACTGTTAGTGGAGATGTGTTCAGCTGCCTATGGGCATGCTGCGGGTAGCATCTGGCATTGGGGTCTAACAGGTGCACTGTGGGCTTCCCCCAAGGGGTGCTCAAGCTAAGTGTGTCTAGCCACCCGCCTTCCCAAGAGCATCTGTATCCCAGTAGCCCTAGCCTCCCACTTGGCAGCTTATGGGAGATGGGGAGAGAAGGGAGGTTTAAGAAGCCTTCTCTTTGGACTGAGATTTCCACTCTTGGGTACGTACACCCACAGAGAGTGGACATGTCTTCCTGGAGGCGAGGATTAGAGAAGCCAAATGCTCTTGTGCTGGAGCTTCTGAGTCCAGACACATTGCTCACTCACAGCCATGCGTCTGCTTCAGGACTCTGGGCCCAGCACCATGGGAACCAGCAACGACGCTCATGATTGTGGTAGAGGATGAATCTGTGGAGGAAGAGGCATCCAGGTTAACAGAGCAAGACAAAAACACTGGCAGAGGAAGAATAGAACTGGACACCCCTATCCCCAACCATGGGCTAACTGGACACCCCCATCCCCAACCATGGGCTAACTAGACACCCCCATCCCCAACCATGGGCTAACTGGACAACCTCATCCCCAACCATGGGCTAACTAGACACCCCTCATCCCCAACCATGGGCTAACTGGTCTAACTGTACACCCCCATCCCCAACCATGGGCTAATTGTATACCCCCATCCCCAACCATGGGCTAACTGGACACCCCATCCCCAACCATGGGCTAACTGTACACCTCCATCCCCAACCATGGGCTAACTGGACACCCCCATCCCCAACCATGGGCTAACTGGACACCCCCCATCCCCAACCATGGCCTAATTGGACACCCTGCATCCCCAACCATGGGCTAACTTGACACTCCTACACCCAACCATGGGCTAACTGGATACCCCACTCCCATGCCCAACCATGGGTTAATTGGACACCCCCATCCCCAACCATGGGCTAACTGGACACCCCGCATCCCAAAGATGGGCTAACTGTACACCCCCATCTCCAACCATGGGCTAACTGTACACCCCCCATCCCCAACCATGGACTAACTGGACACCCCGCATCCCAACCATGGGCTAACTGGACACCTCCATCCCCAACCATGGGCTAACATTCACCAAACAGCACAGGTAGAAGAGGAACTGGACGTCCAAGCACCCGAGGAGGCCTGTGCCTTGTGAATGACACCCAGAGGCTCGAGACTTCCGAATCTCAGACGTACTTCAGCTCTCTAGCTCACTCCATTCTTCGGAGTGCTTTTCTCATGTCGATAGACGGTCTCTGTTTCCATTCTACGTGCGTTCCTGGCCTGATCCTCTGCTTTGGGACACAAGAACCTGGACATCTCAGCAGGTGTCATCTGGACTGACTCCCTTCCCTTCTAAAATCAGGGCTACAGGACAGGTGTAAGTAAGGCTCTGAGAAACCAGCCGCTCACAGAGCTCCGGAAAATAGTTCCTGGAAGCTTGCCGGTGATCCGTCTTATCTCCCGAACCCACAGCCCAGAGGTTGCAAGAACAGGCAGTCAGGTTGCCTCCCACACCAGTTGCAAAGTGCCCTTTATCCAGAAAAGCAGTTTCTGGGGCCACAGAAGCCGTGCTTTCTCCCCTGTCCCCAAAGCTGTCACCAAACCCCACGGGGTGTGTTTTTCTGCACCTCTGAATACTGGGCTGCAGTGTTTGAGGACGTCAGCCTCCCGGAACAATAATGGTTTGCTCCAGACATGTTGAGGTCTGAGACAAGTCGTTTGCTTTCATTGACCTGTTTCTTACACCTAACACACAGACAGGTGTGATGGTCTCTGATGGTTGACTCCGGTCTACAGTGTCCTGTCTCCCTGTTGTCCTGTTTTATATCTTCTGTATTCAGAGCGCTTTGGCCCCTCAGAGTTGGGATCCTATGAAGATCTTGGAGTTCTAGTCATGGGATGCATTCTGAGAGTGAAGGACCAGAGTTCTACTTTAGAGCTGGTTCACTGGGGCACACTGTATGCCACAGATCTTGGGGTACAGAGGGTGTCTAGTAAATGACCTGAGTCTTTAAAAGCTGGAGTCTTTTAAAAATGCATATATAATTTATTTTTATTTTATGTTCATTTGTGTTTTGACTGCATGCTTGAGGGTATCAGATGCCCTAGCATTGGAGTCACAGACAGGTGTGAGCCATCATGTGGGTGCTGGGAATTGAACCTGGGACCTCTGGAAGAGCAGGCAGTGCTTTCAAAGGCTGAGCCATCTTTCCAGCCCCCTGCAGGAGGAGCTGGGGGTCTGGGGTGGGTGGTGGGTGGGAGGTGGCTGTCTTACATCTCTAGCTTGTCTGTAGTATTCATCCTGTTTGTGGGAGAGGGGTAGAGTTTTTTTTTCCCTTCACTCTCTCTCTTTGTCTACAGATGGTGGGAGGCTCCAGACCCTGTCTGTGACTCCCCCACCCCCCCCCCCCCCCTAGCGCCAAGGGTCTGAGGAAAGGCAGGCAGAGGCCCCAGACAGGGCACATTTTTGGAATTCCAAGCATGTTTTCACACTTTCCAACTCTGGGTGGAAGTTGGAACTTGGCTGAATTGCCTATTTCAGGCTCCAAACCCAGCCAATCCAGACCTGCCAAAAATGCCCCGTGAAATCTACCCCACCCTGCTGGTGGGGGTGGGGGGGCAGCCAGCTCCTTCGGCTGACCAGGCATGCAGGGTGGGCTCACACTCCCACAAAACCGGTGTAAGATCTTACTGTTAGAATCTAGCCTCTGCTGTCCAGCTGTCCCTCTCAGCCACTGACAGGCACCCACTGGGACATCTCAGACAGGATTTCTCACCTTCAGCCCACACCAAGTTGATGTTAAGGTATTGACACCACTGGCCCCACTGGCAGCCTGTTCTCCTCCCCTCCCCGCCTCCTGCCGGGAAGCAGAGGACGTGGCTGCAGGCTCCTGACATAAACCTCATCCTCAAAGGCCTAGGCAGAGGCCTCTTCACTCTTGTGCTCCGTGGTTCCTGGTTCCCCTCAGAGCCCCTGGCATGCTGCCTGTCTCTGATGCTGGCTCCTGAACTCCGTGTGGGAGCCCTGCCATGTTGTTATCCGTCTGTCTGTCTGCCCACGGTGTTAATAACTCATCTACTAAGCTCTGTAATCCCCAGTGATCAATCCATCTCAGCGCCCTCTTAGACCACCTACCCCATCCCTAACCTAACTGGCACTGCTTTATTTGGGGAGCAAAGTTCATATGAGGTTGTTTTACAGGAGGTTTTTTTAAAAGTTGAATTGCAATGCTGAGGGTAACGAAAGAAAAAGAAAGACTTAGAAGGCTCTACTTTATCATATCCCAAATCTATATTATGATTACATCTGTGTATTAGCAGGGATAAAGTTTGTGTGTGTACATGTGTGTATACATATGTGTGTCTCTGTGTGTGTGTGTGTACATTTGTGTGTGTATATGCGTCTCTGTGTGTGTATACATATGGGAGAAAGGATTTACTACAGCTCACAGCTCCAGAACTAAATGGCCCATCCATCCTGGCAGGGAGGACACGGAAGCAAGCAGGAAAGGCGTGGTAGCAAGGTGGGGAGGAAGGCTAGTCACATGGCATCTGATGTGCGGCCTCTCAGACCCACTCCCTTTTAGTGGAGTCCCTCCTCCTAAGGATTCCGCAGCCTCCCCAAAACACCACTGTTATATATAAAAATTAAAGATTAAGGCGGATGATAGAATACAAGGTACCAGGCAGGTATTATGTTATACAGAGTTTATTAAATGAGCATGGGGGGAGAAGGAAAAGGGGGAAGGGGTACCCCAGAGAGAGAAAAAGTAGAAATAGGGAGAGAGAGAGAGAGAGAGAGAGAGAGAGAGAGAGAAGTAGAGAGGTAGAGAGAGTGCGCCACGCGGAGGGTGTCTTTTATGTGGCCAAGGGCAGGGCCACGCCCCCGTGACAGGTAAGCAATGACATCACAGGCAGGCTGACTGAAGCAGAATCCTAAGACCCACTAGTTAAGGGCCCCTTCTTCAGAAACTGGGCCTATGGAAGACAGCCTACATCATCACATTTGTTTTATAGGCACGAGTACTCTGCCTGCATGGACGCCTGTGTACCATGTGCATGCCTGGTCCTGGTGGAGGCCAAAAGAGGGTGTCAGATCCCCAGAACTGGAGTCACAGATGGCTGTGATGGACTCTGTGGGCGCTGGAAACTAAACTGCAAGAGCAGTGAGCGCTCCTATTGTAAGGGGGAATTTTGGTGTCCCTTCATGGGGCCAGATGGGACAGGGAAGACGGACTCCCTCTGGGAGTTTTTGGTGTCATTAATAAAACATTTTAGCAATAGATTCAAGTGGAAGCTCAAAGACGGATCTATTAGAGTTGTTTGAGAGTCCCAAACCCCAAGGCAGGCAAGCTGTGAACTTCAGCAGCTGCCTGGAGGAGCTGAGGGGAGGCATACAGTGCCGCTTTGAGCTGTCATGGAGGCCAGGCCTGCAGTGGAGGAGCAGCCACATGGCAGGGAGGGAGGATTCGGGAGGAGAGGAAGCCCAATGTTGGGGCATTAAGGAAAGCACACTCAGGAAAGAGAGAAAAGAGAAACGGAAAGGCAGGCCGACTTCTGAAGCTACTCAGCTACAGCCTGGTGAGCTAACATGCTGAGGGTCGGGGTTCGGGGAAGGGGAAGCACAGTATCTCATTAAAGGACTAATTTTTTCCACCTTTGTGATTAGCAGAATAGCTTAAGGTGAGCCAGTCTTCCTGGGGTGGTCTGTGGGCTAGGTGATTGAACCAGCCCAGCTGGAATGACAGGTCTCCTCCACCCCGGCCAGAGATCCAATTCTTTTGACCAGGAGTTTTTCCCTGTAACATTAACTGCTGATCCATCTTTCTAGCCCCAAGATTCCTAATTTTGTCAGTCATCAACGACCACATGCCTGGGACCTCCTGAGGGGAACTTAATTAATGTTTGTGAAGAACTAGGGCCTCCTTGTGAAAAGGTGCTGTGTGTAGGAAATATTCTTTTAAACACCAATTGTCTGGCCCCTCCAGAGGCCCTGTAATTAAGCAACTGTTGTGGTTCTTGAGTGGCTAAGGCTTTAACATTTAACTATATTGTAATTAAGGCAGGCCTTCTGGAAGCTGCTACATCGCTTTGCAGTGAGGAAGAGAATTCCGCCAAGCATCTCTTTGCAAAAACATGCTCAGGTTCCGGGAACCTTGCCAATTGCTTTTCCCATAATCTGAATGTGGTTGCCTTCTCCCTCTGTGCAATTTCTTTTGAGGTGAACGGAAATGTCTTCTGTTTCTTAGACTTCTCTGGTATGTAATTGGTCAAGCATCCATATGGGGAGAGGATTGACTGGAATGCTTTCAGTGTAGCCCCAGGCCCAGAAGCAGAGACAAGAAGTGTGTAGCCAGTGGAGAGGAGGGGAATGGGGTGGAGGGATGGCTGTGTGGAGAGAGGAGCAAGAAGTGCCACCCACCTTGCTACTCTTCCCAGGTACTCCTGGACTACATTTCCCAGCATCCCTTGTGGTAAAATAAGGGCCTTTGAGGCTAAGAGAATGTGGGACAGACCCTGGGGTACATCTTCAGGCCTAGGTGAACATCCTTTTTGGCTCTAGAATTCACTGGCATTCACATTCCAGAAGATCCTCAAGGACTCTTTAAAGCACCTCTTCCAACCAAACCAAACCAAACCAAACCAAACCAAACCAAACCAAAACCAATGCAACAAAACAGGCCCGAGGGGTCGAGAAACCGACCCTCCATGCAATTCCAGGAAACAGCCAACTCCATCACAGGCCCTGGAATCCGGAAGTCCTCCAAACAAGCATTCTGACTTCCCTCCCACTCGCAGCTTTTAGAAACAGTTTACCTGAAAGGTATTTTTCTGGGCCTGAAAAAATCCGAGCCCCCTTTTCTCCTAACACAAACTAAGAACAATCCGCACATTCTCAGAGCGCACCTCATTCTCCTGTACCCTCAGTGAGATGCAGGTGGGAGGTGAGGGTGGGAGTGGGAGGGGGCGGGCGCCAACCTCTTTGAATCATAAAAGCTCGTCTTGTGGTTTTTAGGTCGAACTGAGTCTATTCTTTGGTTTCCCTCCGATGACTTATATCTTACACCCTTGAAGGTGGTGACACCACCAAATGGCACAGGGGCTGAGATCTTGAAGCCTCAGGAAAACCACAAACCAGAGCCTCTTCAGTGGGTTTAGCATGAATACAAAGTCAGATAGTCATCATCATCATCACCACCACCACTTATTATTATTATTATTATTATTATTATTATTATTATTATTATTATTATTATTATTATTATTAATTATTGTGTATGACTTGCATCTGTGCCTATGTGTATGGACAGAAGAAGATAGTCTTGCATGCTGGTTCTTCTATTCCACTTTGTTTGAGGCAGTCTCTGTTTCTTTGAGAGGGGGGGGGGGGGAGAGGGAGCGCACACCAAAGAGTGCAAGTGGAGGCCAGAGGACATGTTTGTGGAGTCAGAGTCAGTTCTCTCCTTATGCTCTTATATGGGTTTCTGGGGTCTAATTCAGGCTGTCATCAGCTTTGCCTAGCAAGCTCTTATACCCACTAAGCTATTTTCCTGGCTATTTCTTAGGGTCCCTGGCTAGCCATTGCATCCACCAGGCTAGCCAGTTCACCAGGTTCTGGAGAGTCTCCTTTTCACAGTATTCACTGGGGTTACAGGCACCGTTGCACCAGGCTCTCTCTAGGCTCTGGGAAGTTGAGCACAAGTCTTCAAGTTTATGTGGCTTTATCTATTGAGCCATCTTCCCAGTCCAGAAAGTCAGCTTTTTATTTTTTTTTTATTGTTTTATTTTATAAAGCTCCGCATTTCAATTCTTTCATTGGTGAGAGCTGATTTATCTGAATTAGGCAGAGCCACATTTTCCTCATCTGCAGAATAGATAGAACGACAGGTTTTCCAATTTGCCTCACTGGGCTGTGGGAAAGACACGCAAGGGGCCAGCAGACAGCTCTGCAGATCAAAATCCTCGCCACTCATGGCTGATGACCTGATGGTGCGAAGAATCCACGATGGAGGGGGATCTAATTCCCCAAAGTCATCCTTTGGCCTTCACATGCGCACTGCGGCACAGGCATGCCCCACTCACATACACAGCACATGCACGCACACAATAATTATAACTATCACAATAATTTTAAACAAGAAGAGGCAGACAAGGATGAGGAAATAGTTTGAAATGGGATCAAACATCTTCCCAGGAATGACGGCTACTGACTTAAAAGTGGTGTTCACACTGCCCCAACCCCAAGTGATGATTCACAAATTGTGCCACAGGCTGGCAACATAGGTCTGTGCCTCCCACCCCCAGCACACCCCCTGTATCTGACATACTGCAGCAAGATTGACAGCTTCCTGGCACTCGTATCCTCAGAGAACCTTCTGTGCCCTTTGCAGGCATCACTAATCCACTACAGAGGACTTTTAGTCTAAACTGAGAGACAGCCTCAGAATCTTTCTCAGTATACTGTTCAATGTTCTCTTCCATCCTCAGTGGCCTAAAACCTAGTAGTGACAGATTTTTCTTGCATTTAAGTAGGTTGCTTAAAGCTAGGCACCATTTTGATCTTCCTGGCTTTTAGGCTGAACCTCTGCCTGTTTTTTGTTTTATGTTTTTTGTTTGGTTTTGTTTTGTTTTTTCCAAGACAGGGTTTCTCTGTGTAGCCTTGGCTGTCCTGGACTCACTTTGTAGACCAGGCTGGCCTTGAACTCACAGTGATCCACCTGCCTCTGCCTTCCGAGTGCTGGGATTAAAGGTGTGCGCCACCACACCTGGCCTGAACCCCTGTCTGAACCCCCTTGTGAGACAGAACCTGCAGAGAAGACATGAAAGGTAGCCTGAGGGGCTGGCTGGACAGATTTTCCAAGTTTCATATGTTGAAACATATATGTATATATGTGTGTGTACACATATATATGTAGGTTTATATATATACATATATATGTGTGTGTGTGTGTGTGTGTGTGTGTGTGTGTGTACACACACATATCCTCTTTTAGATAGGGCCTCACTGAGTTGGGAAAACTGTAAAGAGGAATTTCCAGAATTTGATATACTAAAGGTGACAGCCTGGGAAAGACTTAGCACACCTAACCTTCATTCAGCCAGGAAAACATGCTTGGAAAAACCTGCACTACATGAACTGAGGCAAAAAAAAAAAAAAAAAAAAAAAAAAAAAAAAAAAAAAAAAGGGTACTGTATTAATGACTCATTAAAAGGTCATTTGTTTCTATGCTACCACATGAAGCCATGTTGATGTCCATGGGCTGTGCAGCCCCTGAAGCCATGTTGATGCTTGTAGTCCATACTGCCACAGAGGGCCATGACTGGGTCTGTGGTCCTGCTGCAGCCGGAGCCATATTAGTGTTTGTGGCCCATGTTACCACCTAGGGCTGTGCAGATGCCCATGATCTGTGCTGCTACCTGAATCCATGTTGATGTCCTTAGCCTGTGCTGCCACTAAGAGTTATGATGATGGCTGAAGCTTGTGGTATGTCAGAGGGCCATGCTGATGTCTGTGGTGTCTACTGTCACGGGAGACCATGCTGCGGTCTGTGGCAAGTGCTGATGCTGGAGGCCATGTGGATGTCCATGGTCTGTGCTGTCACTAGAAACTGTGTGGAAATCCATGATCCATACTCACGTTGACTGTAAAAAGGGTAAAGAAGCTACCTTTGAATCTTCTTCTTCTTCTTCTTCCTCCTCCTCCTTTTCCTCTTCTTCCTCCTCTTCTTCCACCTCCTCTTCCTCCTCCTCTTCTTCCTCTTCTTCCACCTCTTCTTCCTCCTCCTCTCTTCTTCTTCTTCTTCTTCTTCTTCTTCTTCTTCTTCTTCTTCTTCTTCTTCTTCTTCTTTCTTCTTCTTCTTCTTCTGTAGGAGGGGAGGTCACAAGGATGGAGGCAGACCTTGGAGAACTGGGAAGTGAGTGTGATCAGGGGGCATGCTATGAAATTCCAAACTAATCAACAAAACTGGGGAATCTCTCACCTCAGCCCTCCTCTCTCTTCTTCCCCTCTTTAGGCCAGGCCACAGAGGAGGCACCTCTGTATGTTCCCAGGATAGACTGTCTTCTGTCCTCTAACTGCCCGCATGGCTCTGTACAATTTATTGTAAAGAGTCACAAGAACCTGGAAACCTCAGTGTCTGCCCTCTAGACTCATACCTGTTCTTGTAACCTCATGTAGCTCAGGCTACCCTCAAGTCCTTCCATCGCTCAAATGCTGGAATTTCTGGTGCTAAGGGGAGACTCCAGAGCTCTGTGCATGCTAGGAAAGTACCAACAGAGCACAGTCACAGTCTCCGGAGGGGATAGGTAGTTCCAGTGTTATGATCACACAGTACATGGAATCTAAGTAACCATACAGGGGGTGGGAAAGATGCAGGCTCCCATCTACGCAGTCCTTTGGCTTTCTCTGCCACCCGGATCTGGTGCACAGTGGCACAACAAACACTGGCCTGCGAAGCCAGGCCCAGGCCCCTGACAGTGCGGGTAAGGGGCAGGTAGCACATGTAACTGCAGCTCAGTTAGTACAGCCAGCCTGTAGGGTCATGGCAGGGCTGTGACTGGAATTCAACTTAGGTCGCTGTGGGGAGTGTGCTGTGTTCAGTTTTGCACACGCTGTCAGTGAGAAGGGCTTTTCACATGGGTTCCCTGGAGACCCAGGCCTACCCAGGTTCTGCAGCCAGCCCAGCAGGAAGGAAACCACTCCAAAGAGCCCCTCTCTTTGCCTACCAGACCACTGAGACTCGGACTGCAGGAAATTGCAGTTTTCCCAGGAGTCTCATGCTGAGAGGAGAGCATTAGGGTCTTGGGGTGGGGTGGGGGGATTGGGGAACAACACTTGTTTCCTGGAAAGAGATTTCACACAGTTCTGACAATTTGTTAGACCACCTTGCAGGATAGACTGGAACCGAGACATTGGAGGGTGGTGCCCACCTTGACTGGAAGGCTTACTTAAACATATAGGCTGGCGCTATCCACTGAAGCCTAAACCTTAAGTCAAACCCCTAGGACGACCTTTAGGAGTGGAGCCGGGGCAGAGCCGGGCATTGTCATTCTTCCCAATGTGGCCATAATTCATCACATAAATGCGTCTCTACTTATCGCTGTTACTTTTTGGCATCCTGAGGAAGACGTGCCAAGCTTAGCTTGTCTGCCCTGCCAGCGCCTAGGTTATGACTCCGACAACTCTAGTTGTGCTCCCTGAAATCTGGTGGGAGTGCCTGAAACTGTCCTTAGAACAAGAAAGACAAAGCCAAGTTACTTCATTGTTTTCTCTCCTTCCTTTCCTGATGCGGAAAGGAAGCACACTTTGCTCAGGGACTGTGGAGAATGCCGCGGAAGTAAGCAAGCTAGGAAGGAGGTGGGTAAGGCCTGGTCTGAGGTGACCGTGGGGGATTATAGCCTGGAACTTCTGGGAGCTGACCTTTCCCACCATGCTGTAGGCTCTGCTGGAGCCCACCGTGGGAACAGGCTGTTGGGAGCTGGGCAGAGGCAACCATTGTCCTACGTCCCTCCCATTCCATAAATTCTGACATGCTCTATAGGAGGATTGATGGAGACATTGACTTGTCCCTGCTCTGGGGCATTGGCTTGAGGGTCGTCCCCTCCTACTACCCCTTCTCTGGAGCCCGAGGGAGCCTCTGAAACTGTCACATACAAAAATATCCTTCTTGACCTCAGAAGAAGTGTGGAGAGCCTGCATCACCCTCCAAGGTGACATGCAAAGCCAGAGGTGGCAGAAGTGAGAACCCAGGGGCTGGCAGTTGTAAAGAATGAGACATGTGGGAGGTCAAGGGGCTGAGAATAACTCTACGTGGGTAAGGGCCTCCTGTGCAGATTGGCCTACACCTCTGCCATCCCATGGTTTCTAGTCTGCACTGCTGCGGTTCGGGGCAGAATTTTCCAGACTCTCAGAGGACAGTCATTGGAATACTGGACATGCCCTCACACCTCCCAACTGGCAGAGATTTATAGTGGGCAGGCTTATCCTGCTAAAGCAGGTGGGGTGGACCAAGGTCTCTGAAGTCAGACTCCTGCTTCAGGAGTCTGATGTCCCTTGCCGGCTTGATGGGCTTGGGCTAGTGGCTTCTCTGTCACCTCTTTAAAACTGGAGCACACAGGAGTTGTGTGCCCATTGCACAGATGCAGTGCACTGTGTGTGAAGAAGCTAGGTAGCAAGGAGCTACGCGTCTCATTTGCAAACGTTGGGTCTCACTTCCTCCTAGCAGGAGTTCCACGTATAAAATGCTCAGAAATAAAAAAGCCTCAGAGTTGAATCCTAGTCTGGGGATGACAAAACCAGCATCTCTGGCTTCTCCAGGATTACACCTCACTACTGCTTCTGGTTGAAGCAGCAGCCCTTGATGAGACAGACTAGTCCTTAGTGTCCAACCTCACCTAAATCTCATGAGTATGGTCTGGCAGGACTCAGGGCCCGACATAGACACTGATCAAATCCACACTGATCACAGTGCCACACAGCTGCCAGCTAGCCCATCTGTCCCCAAGTCCATGGCTGTCCTCAGTCATACTTTCTTCCATCTCTTACTCAGCTATGATTTTCTGTCTTTATCTCTGTGGCAAGGAGAATTTTGTTTGCTGAGGGATGGCAAATTTTTTTTATCATTTAAAATTATGTTTTGTTAGGCTGGGCATGGTGGCACACGCCTGTAATCCCAGCACTTGGGAGGCAGACGCTAGCTGATCTCTGTGAGTTCAAAGTCAGCCTGGTCTACAAAGTGAGTCCAAGACAGCCAAGGCTACACAGAGAAACCCTGTCTTGAAAAACCAAAACAAAAAACAAGAATATATTTTGTAGTTCAGGGGTACAGGCTACACTTCAGGAAGTCAAGTTGACAGGAGCTTGAGTGGCTATTATAATAACCAGAGGAGTCAGGAAGGAGAGAGAGAGAGAGAGAGAGAGAGAGAGAGAGAGAGAGAGAGAGAGAGAGAGAGAGAGAGAGAGAGAGAGACAGAGAGAGACAGAGAGAGAGACAGAGAGAGACAGAGAGAGAGACAGAAAGAGACAGACAGAGAGAGAGAGAGAGAGAGAGAGAGAGAGAGAGAGAGAGAGAGAGAGAGACAGAGAGACAGAGAGACAGAGAGACAGAGACAGAGAGCGAGAGAGAAGAGAGGATTGCTGGTGTTTAACTAGCTTTTTCTCTTTTATAGTCCAGGACCCTAGCTCAGGTAATGTTGCCACCCACTTTTAGGGTAAGTCAGCTCACCTCAGTTAACCTAGTCAAGCGGATTTCTCTCAGGTGCACCTGAAACCTTGTCTCATAGGTAATTCTAAAGCCTCTCAAGTCAATAATCAATATTAACAATCACAATTAGTTATTGTTCTTATCGTTATGATGAAATAGCTCACAATGAAACTTGAGAAAGAAGGGGTTTATTTGGGGTCATAGTTTGATGATATAATCTGTGTGTGTGTGTGTGTGTGTGTGTGTGTATGTGCATGTATATGTGTATATATGTATGTGTGTATTGTATACGTGTGCATGTGCATGTGTGTGCATGTGTGTGCGTATGCATGTGTGTGTGTGTAGTGTAGTTGCATGTGGGTGTGCATGCACATCATATGTGCACAGGTAGATAGTGGTAGAGGTTGATGCTGGTGTCTTCCTCTATTGCTCTCAACCTCATCTTTTCTTTTTAAAAAATGACATTGTTTGTTTGCTTATGCTGTGTGTCTATGTGGGTGTGCATGCTACAGCGCACCTGTGGAGGTCAGAGGACGACTTGAGGACATCGGCTTCTCCATCCATCATCTGGGTTCTGGATAGAACTCAGGCCATCAGGATTGGTGGTAAGGGCCTTCATTCATTGAGTCATCTCGCCAACCTCGCTGATCCCTCACACCCAGCTCCAAGCCCAGCAGACGCCACAGGCCACAAAGGTCCTTTTATCAGCCGCAACTGCACATGGCACATCCTGAGGAATCTACAGGAAAACCAGATGGTTGTATGTGGCTGGCATTTACTTACTGTCTGTCAATATTTGAGATGTTTTATTACTTTGCGGTGTCGGGTTTTAGAATAAATTAAATGGCTAATGGAAATATTAAAACGGAATTAATTTAGCTAAACAAATGAAAGCTGGGAGAGGCAATGTGATTTGTTTAGAAGTTACTAAATATATTTTTCAGAGGAAACCTCAGGGAAGGGAGAGGGGACGGTGCTTGGGATGTCTACGCTAGCCAGGTGTCAGTGGGCCCTTCAGGGCCCGGGAGGCCGACCTGTATGGAAGACAGCTGAGGTGTGCAGCCTTGCCTGCGCTCACACCAGGAACCTGGAACTCACTTCAGGCTCCTCTCAGGGACCTGGACCCTGCCTGATCCTTCTCCACGTTACATTTCAGGGTCTGGCTGAAGCTTCAAGTTTCAGAGCAAAGCCAGCATCACACATACCCTCCTCAGTCTGTCCACAGGTCAGCAAGCGAAGCAGAGAAGCTAACAGGTGATACACAAGACACTTGCAAATAATGCAGCGACACAGAGATGCTGCAAGTGTATTTAGGAGAGTGTTAAGGCCGATCTTTTTTTTTCTTTTTTCTTTCTTTCTTTAAAACAAGCATTGACCTTAATGTATCTAGAGGAATGTGAAAGCTACTCTTCGGACAATGCCATGTGACTGTCTCATGCCCTTGTTTTTTGCTAGAAATCCCCAAAGGATGTCTCCCTTGAAGCAAAGTATGGCCTCGTTAGGTGGCTTTTCTGCTGTAGTCAGGAGCTTCTCTGGGTCAGTACCGTGATGCTTCTGTTGAGAGTCAGGGGGACAGGCTTCCAGTGGTCGCTGGCTCTAGAGCAGGAAGGCAGAGCGGAGCATGCAGACAGCGACTCAGCAGATGGAAGAGGGCTCACAGAGCAGATCCTGTCTTACCCCTGCTTTGCCAGGCAAGCCTTTGTGAGCCACGCCCTCCTTGGCTCCCGTCAGATATGGTGGAGAATGTCTGTGGTTCAAGTAGGTCCCTCACATTTCTTGTGCTGAACACTTAATCCCAAATCATCACGTTATTTGAGAATGAGGTCTTGGGGATCCAGTCTGTCCTGGATTAACACGTTAATGACCTGTCTAGAGAGTGGCTTTGTTATATAAATAAGCCACACTCTCCTAGCTTGCCCCATGTTGCCCCAGGGCTCTGCAAAGTTCTCATCAGCAAGGTCTGGACGTTCAGTTTCCAGAACTATGAGCGGAGTAAACCTTTATCCTTTATAAATCACCCAGCCTCAGGTAGTCCATTATAGCAACAGAAGATAGTCTAAGGCAGGGAGCCAAGGGAGATGTGCCAAGCAAGGAGACGTAGACTTCAGCCTCTCAGAGACAAGAAGATGCAATATGGAGAGCCCCGCCTTTACAGGAGCCGGGACTAGCAGGGGTGTAACTGAAAGGTGAAGGCAAGGGGACTCATGGGCGCCTCTAGAATCCCGACCTGGTCGTCTGTTGGGCATCCGGTCTTTGCGCATGGCTAGTGGGAGGTGGAGAGTAGGTTTATGTGTAGTGTTTTGGGAAGGTTCTGACTGAAATGCTCTCCAGAGGCAGTGGGAAGCCTGGGTTGCAGAGGAAAGCAGCACACACACACACACTTACACACACACACACACACACACACACACACACACACACACACACACACGCCTGGACGAAGCAGGGAGACACCAGAGAGAAGGCTCAGGAGAGGTCACATGCAGTGCACAAGCCAATAGGCCTGTGCTGCAGCTCTGTTGGTTCCCGGTCTTTTAAATGTCTTACTATAATAAAGGGAGACTCGGTAGCATGTGATGGTCTCACAATCAACTTTCACCAGTCTCAGAATCCCCATTTCCTAGCACGTGTGGCCTAACAAATAGCTGTGGGAGTTTATTCAGAAATCTGGTGTGTGTGTCTCTGTGTGTGTGTGTGTGTGTATATTAATGTATATGTATGTGCATGTGTGGGTATGTATGTGTATGTGTGTGTGTGCATGCGTGTTTGTGTGTGCATATGTGTATATGTGTATATATGAATGTGTGTATGTGTGTGTGTACACATGTGGGTATGCATGTGTATGTGTGGATATGTGTGGATATGTGGGTATGTGTGTGTATGCATAGGTGTATGTGTGTATTCCTGTACATACGCGTGTGTGAGCATATTCTAAACCACATGCAAGCAGAGTCCAGAGACTGGGAAATCCAAGCTCTAACTGACTTTGCTTCTGGAAAGCCCTTGGATACATTTCATGCTTTACTCTCTGACTAGAAGGAACACTGTGCAATCACTGTGAAAAGGTGGATATATATATATATATATATATATATATATATATATATATATATATATATATATATATATATATATATATATTTCCAAGACCATCTAATGCCAGTCAGGATCCAGGAGTCCTCATGACCTCCTGAATGCCCCACTCCTTAACCACATCACACAAGCCTGAACTTTGAAAGGAGCGCAGCCACTAAAGCACCTTCTGCCCAGCTGCTGCTGTGCACAGTAAGCAGGCCCTAGCCTGCCTTTCTCCCCTCTGGGGATTTTACATCCCGTAACCACCCAAGCAACTCTCTGCCAAGAAGGTGTTGCCAGCAGCTGCCATCTGGCTCCTGCTGCTCATGATGTTCAGGCACACCTGCACCTGACACTGCCACCTGCCTTTGCTCCGTAGGCTCTAGCTCTCTGTCCTCCAGGAGTGTTGTCCCTGTCAACCCTACCTGCTGCTGCTTGGGGCCCAGGGTCTGCTCACCATCTGGTCCTCATCCCCAGTAGAAGGGATTTCCAAGCCCCTTGTGGCAATGTGGGTAAGTGACAGTTTCCTTCCTATGTAGCCAATCCGTGGGAGCAGGCAGTTGCTCTGTACTGCCTGGGGGAATGTCTTGGAAATATCTAGAAGCAGTGTGCATGCATGCGTCTAAGGTGCAGGAGAGGTGTGAGCCAGGGTCCTTGCAGGATGCTAAAGCCTTTCCTCATTGGTACTTACTTGTCCAGCTTCTCCATCCTTCAGGCAGCACCCTAGCATTCAGCCGTAGCCCCACCCCTGTTCCTGATGGGGTCTGGGCTGGTCCTGCAGTTCTTGGGGTCCAGGGATGGCATCCATCTCTTGTTCTTCTCTGTATGTTACTTTATGTTACTGGGATAAAACATTAGCCAAGACAAGTGTGGGGAGAAAGGGCTGATCTGGGTCACACTTTCACGTCACAGTCCATTTCTAAGGGAAGTCAAGACAGGACTTCAAGCAGGAACTTGGAGGCAGGAACTGAAGCAGAGGCCACTGAGAAGTGTTGCTCACTGGCTTGCTCTCCGTGGCTTACTCAGCTCATGTTCCTTTACAACCCAGGGCTACCCGTCCAAGGGTGACACTGCCTGAGCGGGCTGGGCCCTCCTGTGTTAGTCACTAACCGACAGAATGTCCCACAGACATGGCCACAGGCCAAAGTGATGGAAGCAGTTCCTCAGGCAAGGGTCTCTCCTCCAAGGTGACTCTAGCTTGTATGGAGCTGACAAGCTAATCAGCACACCCTCCCAGGCCTGGCCTTTTCCACCACGTTGCACTGGGTGTGATGCAGGTTCTTGGTAATAGCAGGAAAGAAACAAAGGTCCCAGCAATGACTTTCTCTTCGATGGTACCTGTTTATTTAACCACCAGGAGGTTTTCATGGGGGCAGCAGCATCAGCTCCTAAGGGAGCTTGATTGCTGTTGCCTTTCCTACTAGTAGGTTTGGGTGTCTGGGGGTTGTACCCCACATGCCTACATCCTGAGTCCCATTCCCACGGGGAAGGGGAGGAACCTCCTGTAACCCTCTGCAGACAAGGCTTCCATAAAGCTGTCCAGCCTTACATTTTGCCCAGTCCCATTCTCCCGGTTTTACCAATCCTATCCTAGTAAATCAGCAATCCCAGCAAGCGTCAGGTCCCTAGATCTCAAGCCACTCTTGCAGTGGGGGCCAGGGATGCTATGCTGGTTGTGCGTCATCTTCTGTGTCTTAGGGTCGGTGTTGCTGTGACGAGACACCACAACCAGCCTGGGGAGGAGAGGGTTTATTCAACCATCAAAGGAAGTCAGGACAGGAACTCAAATAGTCCAGGATCCTGGAGACTGGAGCTGATGCAGAGGCCATGGTGGGGGGGGGGGGGTGCTGCTTACTGGCTTACTCTCTATGGCTTGCCCTGCCTGCTTTCTTTTTTTTCTTTTTTTCTTTTTTAAATTTTTTTATTTTTTGTTTTTCGAGACAGGGTCTCTCTGTGTAGCCTTGGCTGTCCTAGATTCGCTTTGTAGACCAGGCTGGCCTCGAACTCAGAGATCCACCAGCCTCTGCCTCCTGAGTGCTGGGACTAAAGGCATGCACCACCACGCCCGGCCTCCTACCTGCTTTCTTATAGAACCCAGGGATGAAATCACCCACAATGGGCTGGGCCCTCCCCCATCAATCACTAGTTAAGAAAATGCCCTACAGGCTTGCTTGCAGCCCCATCTTCTGGAGGCATTTTCTTAATTGAGACTCCCCCCTCTCAGATGACTTTAGCTTGTGTCAAGCTGAAATAAGACTAGCCAGCACATCCTGTAAGCTTCTGGTCCCTGCTTACCCCACAGCGATTTGCTTCAACACCAATGCTATACTCAGGGGCCTCACTTGCCTTCTTGCTGCCAGTACCGGGTCTCTGTTGCAGATGCTGCCTAGGGAGCCAGATCTCTTTAGAACCAGCTTTCCACCACTGCCATAGAGCCAGCTGTCTGCAGTGGTCTTCCCTTGAAACAGGTTCTGAGCACAAGTGACTCACGCAGAGCGGCTGTGACAGCAGAGCTCATCCTTTGGCATTCCAGAGTGGGAGTGGGACTGGCCCCCGGCACTTACTGGCATGGGGGTAACAGAATGGGTCTTTGGGACCCCTACAAAGCAACCATTGACCTTCAGACTAACCCTGGAAGAGAGGCAAGGGTGCTGTGGCCGTGGACAGAGGAGGTAGCAGTGGAGCAGCTGGCAAGTTTTTGCCCACGAGGAGCCGTGGCCCTCCAGAAGGGGGATGGCTGAGCACTTCCTTGAGGGTGTCTTGGGTGTTGCTGCCCCTGGGTGAGTCTGATATGGCATGGGAGGTATCTGAGACCCAGGGAAAGTGGGCCCAGGTGCTAGTGTGGGCATGGGAGCCAACACCCTTGGTAGGTCTTCATGAGCTCAGCCGGGCCAGGAGCTGAGTGACGGTGCATTATGGGGTCCTTTGTGATGGTACAGAGTCTTCACTTGAGCTCAGGCCAAAGGGACAGGCCAGTTCTTTCCTTTAGCTTCTCCTTCTCCTTCTCCTTCTCCTTCTCCTTCTCCTTCTCCTTCTCCTTCTCCTTCTTCTTCTCCTTCTTCTTCTTCTTCTTCTTCTTCTTCTTCTTCTTCTTCTTCTTCTTCTTCTTCTTCTTCTTCTTCTTTTCCCCTGTTTTTCATGCTCCGCCCTAAATGTTGTAGGGAGGTGGGAGAAGAGGGGTGATTAAGATAACTGTACCGAAGGACATCTTGTTCTAAATCGAAGTGTCCCCCCCCAACCTCCCCCCTCACTTATCTGCTTATTATCTGTCCCTCTGTCTGTCATCTCCCTCCTGCCTGGCTCCTATGTCCTTCTATCTGCACAGGGGCCTGGATGACTCCAAGGGCATGCGTCCTTGAGAGACAAAGCATAGCCCACCGGGGAGGAGGCTGCTTTCTCTCCACTGAGCCAGGCCCAGCAATCTCAGAACAATGGCACAACTCCAGATTTCATTAAATCAAGAGAGGAAAATATTTTTTGAAAGAGGGTAAACAGAACTTAATTTGCCATGTGGTCAGAATTAACAGAGAACGCTTCCCACCAGCCTTTGAAGGGTTTTGGTGGCTGGAACAGCTTCATTGGCTCTGGCTTGGAGCCTCGGTGCTACTCAAAGCCTCCATCATCAAGGCTGGCGGCTGGTGCTGGCCAGGGTGGGGTACACAGCACATCTTGGGTAAATGTTTGCCTTTCAGTGGCTGTGCTGAGGGATGGGTGCAGCTGAGGAGTACCTTCCTCCTTCCTCACAGACACCTCCCCCCCCAACTTCATAGGGGCTGCTGCATTCTTGGAGTAGGGAGCTGGCAACTAGGGGAAAGACTCACAGGGGTCACTCCAGCCGGTCCCCCTTATTCTGGTCAGGATACGTCACGAACAGCTGGTAGCCACATGTTGTGCGGGGAAAAGCCTGTGGCGTGGTTGTAATCCGACCATTTCCTGTAAAAGTGTCTGCGTTGGAGACTTAATCCCAGTGCTGTGCTGATGTTTGTCTCAGTTCGGGTTTCTATTGCTGGGAAGAGACACCCATGGCCACGGCAACTTTTATAAAGAAAACGTTTGTTTGGGGCTGGCTTACAGTTCAGAGATTTAGTCCATTGTCATCATGGTGGCGTGCAGGCAGACACGGTGCTGGAGAAGGAGCTGAGAGCTCTACACCTGGATCTGCAGGCAGCAGAAGGAGACTGTCCCACTAGGCCTTCCTTGAGCATATGAGACTTCAAAGGTCACAGTTGACATACTTCTTCCAACAAGACCACACACCTCCTAATAGTGCCACTCACTGTGAGCTCATGGGGGCCACTTTTTTTTTCTCAAACCACTACAATGGTACTTTTAGACAAGGCCTTCAGAAGTAATCAGGGTTAACTGAGGCCATGAGGGTGGCCTCCATGATGAGCCGGGCGTGGTGGCGCACGCCTTTGATCCCAGCACTTGGGAGGCAGAGGCAGGCAGATCACTGTGAGTTCGAGGCCAGCCTGGTCTACAAAGTGAGTTCAGGACAGTCAAGGCTACACAGAGAAACCCTGTAGTGTGCATGTTGCATGCATGTTGGTTTGGATGTGACTGCATGGTGGGTACATATACATGTGTGTATGTGGAAGCCAGGCATCTTGTTTTGGAGACAAGATCTCACATTAGCTCGGAAATCAGTGATTTGGCTGTTCTGGTTGGCCAGTGACCTTCAGGGATCTGTCTGTCTCCTCCTCCCCGGAGCTGGGATTACAAGCACATGTCATCATGCCTGGTTTTTTTTTTTGCCAACTTGATACACAAATATATCACTGTAAAGCTATATCCTTTCATTTCTCTTTCCCAAGATCTTATGTTAACATCACAATATAAAACACAGTCAAAAATTTGAAAGTTGCAGTCTTTAAAAACACCAAGATTTGGAAGTCCCTTTAAAAATCCAAAACTTCTTAACTTCTGGGTCCTATAAAGTCAAAGCCAAATTATGTACTTTATTATCCCAAGAGGGAAGAGCTAAGGCATAGTCATATCTGAAGCCAAACCAAAGTCCAATAGTATATATATCTCAGTGTCTGATGTCTGGAACTCATTCAAAATCTTCTGGGCTCCAAAGGGATTGGACAGCTCCATTTCTCTGGCTCTGTCTTCTACAGCGCAAATGTCTTGTAGGCTCACACTGGTTCCATACCACACCTAGCAGCTCCAATACTATGGGACTTCCATGCTAAATGAGATTGTACCTTTATCTAGGGCCTCTCCGGGGCCCCTTCATAGACTTCAGCCCTATTCCATGGTACAATGCTTCTCCTGAAACCTCTTCAGTCCTGGAGCTTCCATGATTTTAAAGACAGACCACCTGGCAGGCTCATACACATTACCAAATTAGGCCACCAGTTTGAGATGTAGCCTTGGCCTGCTCTGAACCACTGTCTGCATACTAATGCTGGGAACACGTCTTAGAAGATTTTGCCTCAGTGGGGCTGGCCCCTTATTGATTTTCAGCACCAGTTAACCAGCATCTATTATCCCAGCAAAGCAAGGCTTTCTCTTCCATGGTGCTGTGTTGTTATAAAGAATGAAAATTCCCCCCTACTCAGATCTACCCAATGGACAGGACATTATTCATAGTTGTGTGGAGAGTGGGGACTGACTCTGACATGAACTCTGGTGCCCCATGTTGACCACTTCCCCTTAGTGAGGAGGCGTGGTGGCACTCAGAGAAAGGATAAGCAGGCTACCAAGATGAGACATGATAGCCTATGACCATATAGTGGGGGAGGAGCTCCCCTCAGTCACAGACCTAGGGGAGGGGAATAGGGTGAAAGCCGGAGGGAAGGAGGAAGGAACGGGAGGATACAAATGAGGGGAAAATTGAGATGTAATCTAAATAAAGTAATTAAATAAAAGAAAAGAAAAGAAAAGAAAGGAAAAAGAAAGAAAGAAAGTGTCAAATGTTCGATTTTACTGATAATGACTCAGGAGCCAGATGCTGGGGTGAAAACTTGCTATCTCAGAGAGGCAGAGAGAGCACCCAGCTGACCCTCCTACCCACCTCACATCCCAGAAGGAATGAGCCCAAAGCTCAAGGCCTAAGGCCAGTAGCTTGCTAGCTTAGCTGACAGCCCAGGAGGAAAAAGGCAAAAGTCAGAAAGCTAAAGAACTAAAGGGCTAAAGAGCCAATGGACTCTTCTTCTCCACGATGTCTTAAATGCCCTTCTCTCAAAGCCCTGCCTATCTACTTAATCCCTGTCAGCTGGTTACTGGCTCTGCCTCTTGACCTAGGATTAATTTTATTAAGTCCTGGGTACACAAAACTCTTGGATTAAATATCTGTGACAGAGCTGAGCCACACCATAATCACGTGCTTACAATAAACGAAGTTCTTGGATTAAAGGTGTGTGTTAAGGCTGAACCACACCAAACAAAAGACAGGATTTTACAGTCCACAATTTCGGGGTTCACAAGTGGGATCAAATGTCCTGCAATAGTGCTGACTCTTCAGGCCCACACCACACAAGTGGTTCCAACACTATCCTCGCTACCTTTAAACCCTTACAAGCCAGGCCTTCATGGTCTGCACTGCTCTCAGAATTCCTGTCTCCCAAGGGCTCACAGAACAGCCCATTAAGTTCCAAGCATACAGTGGGTTCTCCAGCTCAAAGTTCCCAAGTCCTTGTGCACTCGCTGGTTTTGTGTGTCAACTTGACGCAAGCTAGAGCCGTCAGAGAGGAAGGAGCTTCTGTTGAGGAAATGCCTCCATGAGATCCTGCTGTAAGGCATTTTCTCAATGAGTGATCAGTGCAGGAGGGCCCAGCTCATGGTCTGTGGTACCATCCCTGGGATAGTCGCCTTGGGTTCTATAAGAAAGTAGACTGAGGAAGCCGTAGGAAGCAAGCCAGTAAGCAGCACCCATCCATGGCCTCTGCATCAGCTCCTGCCTCCAGGTTCCAGCCCAGCTTGAATGCTTGCTCTGACTTCCTCCAGTGATGGAAGGATAAGCCACATTAACCCTTTCCTCCCCAACTTGCTTTTTGGTCATGGTGTTTCAAAGCAGAAATAGAATCCCTAAGACACTTTGTATGATACTCCTTAAAAACAACATGGTCACTGGCCGTGGTGATGCATGTCTGTAATCCCAGCACTCGGGAGCCAGAGGCAGGTGGATTTCTGTGACTTCAAGGCCAACCTGGTCTACGAAGAGAGTTCCAGGATTGCCAGGGCGATTATGCAGAGAAACCCTGTCTCAAAAAACAAAACAAAACAAAAAAACCAAACAACAACAACAACAACACAACACAAACAAACTGAAAAAACCCCAACAACAACAACAAAACAAACAAACAAACAAACAACCAGAAAAATCAACATGGTGGTCATGTTCGTCACACGCTGCTACCAAGTCCCGTTCTCATGTATTTGCTCTTGTTGTGATAAACGTCACAGTGAAAGGCAGCTTGGTGAGGAAAGGATTCATTTGGCCCACAGATCCTGATCACAGTCCATTGGAAGAAGTCAGGGGAGGGACTGAAGCAAGGGCAGAGGCAGAGCTCATGAGGGAAGCTGCTTACTGCCTTGCTGAGCGTGCTTTCTTATAGCCCAGGCCCACCATCTACATCCCCTAACGTAGACTGTGTGTTCTGCCCCAGTTAACCTAAACCCAGAAGCCCTCCCATAGCCGCACTCAGGTCTCGTCTCCTTGGTGACTGCAGATTCTGTCAGGTGACTTTAACACCAACCATCACAGAAGCAAACACAGGAAAAAAAAAAAAAAAACTCATTCCTGGAAAAGTAGAAGATGAGAACTGTAAAAATAAGCATTATTCCTGGCGGTTGAAGATGGTATTGTAACTATGAAATGAGATTCGGAGGTTATGGAGAAGAATGAATTAAGAGACCATGGAAATGAAAACTTTACTATGTAGTTGAGCAATAGGAGCAGCCAAGCTGAAGGGAACTTTGTGATTGCAAGAGTTAAGCTGGAGGCCAGAGAGATGGCTCAGTGGTTAAGAGCAGATGTTGTTCTTGCCAAGAAGCCAAGTGCTGTTCCCAGCACCCATGTTGGGCAGCTCACAGCTGCCTGTAACTCTGTATCTGGGGGATTTGACATCTCTGGTTTCTGCGGGCACCTGCACTCATGTGCAAATACTCCACTTCTATACATACTGATAATTTTTTTAAAAAGGATGTATTTATTACTATGTATATACTGCTCTGTCTTCATGTACACCTCCAGGCCAGCAGAGGGCATCAGTTCCCAGTATAGATGCTCATGAGCCACCATGTGGTTGCCGGGAATTGAACCCCGGACCTCTGGAAGAGCAGACAGTGCTGTTGACCGCTGAGCCATCTCTCCAGTACCACAGATAATTTTTTAAAAAAAAGATGAAAGGGCTGGAGAGATTGGCCAGCAGTTAAGAGTATGTAATACTTTTACAGAAGATCTGGGTTGGATCCCCAGCAACCACATGGTGGCTCACAGCCCCCTGTAACTCGAGTTCCAGGGGTTTCAATGCCGCCTTCTGACTTCCTTGGCTCTTGCACGAATGTGGTGCACATACATACAATGAGGCACACACACATACCTCAACAAAATAAATCCTGAAAAAGAAGATGATGAAGTTGAGCTGTGCTAGGCTCTTGCTACTTACAACGTGGATCTCAGGGCTGGAGGGATGGCTCAGAGGTTAAGAGCACAGGCTGCTCTTCCAAAGGTCCCGAGTTCAGTTCCCAGCAACCACGCGGTGGCTTACAATGTGGATCTCAAACCAGACATCAACACCACTTTAAGCTTGTCAGAAATTCAGCCCCATGGGCTGGAGACACGGCCAGGCAACATGTGTTCCTTAGTGTGAGGATCTGAGTTCAAGCCTCAACACCCACATTAAACACCCTGAGTGTGGTGCGCTGTTCTTGGACGCGGGTCACTGGGGCTCACCAGCCATCTATTCAGATTACCCCAATCAGCAGGTTCCAGGGTAGAGCGAGGCCGTGTCTCAAAAAATAAAAACAAAAGGTGGACATTGTCTAAGGAGGAACAACACCTGAGTGTCTCCTCTGGCTTCCACATGTGCCCCCCTCCCCCCAACACACTGGCACATGTGCACAAGACGTGTATCCAGAGCAGGCCGGTGGCACACGCCTTTAATCCCAGCACTTGGGAGACAGAGGCAGGGGGATCGCTGTCATAGAAAGCAACCTCTTGAATGTCATTCTTGCTTCTTTCCCCGGTGTAGCTTGGCTTCATGTGTTTATGGGAAAGCTGTGCTGTTTAAAATCTGGAGCTGCTACTTGGAGACTTGTGGCTGAGGGGAATTTCCTTTCTCATTCGGGCCAAGTCCTGCCGGAGTTAATGAGCCCGGGGTTAAAAGCTGAGCTGAAACTATGGCGATGAGTTTATTCTTGGCAAAAGCTCATTTTCATCTGCCTTGAGAAAACAATACTAAAATGACTTATAAGAAAATTTTTTAAAAAAAGCCTTCTGTATGTTAAAATTCTTGGAAAACATGTTTTTAATGACTTGTGTGTCAACTAATAAGAAACAAATGCTTAGCATTTGTGAAAATAAAGTAAAATAAAAAAAGAAAGTCGGTGGGTGAGGAAGCCCAAGGGTGTGGCCAGGCCCACTGATGTGTGTGACAGGAAGGCTGAGCCCCGGCTTAGCCACAGGTGACACTCATTCCTTCAGTCACTTCTGTGTGGGCCAGCCTGACTGACTGCAATCATGACCAGGAGTCAGTTAGGACCCTGTGGGCACAGACATGTGATGCATCCAACATGGCTCCGGGACCTGACTGAAAAATACCGACACACGGACACACAGAAAAAACCTGGAGCTGGGTGAACAGATCTCTGATGGAGAAACTGCAGCACCCTGGAAGCTCGGTGTGTTTGCTTATTACACAGAACTGAAAAGGAAGTGGAGTTTACATATAGATAAACAAGGAAGGAGGGTTATGGTATATGGCTGGATCAAGGAGATAGGCTTAGCTCTCGGCAGGAGCGGTTTCTGTAGGGGAGCACTTTTCAGGTGGTAAGTACCGGGCGTTAGAAAGCTACGGCGGCATTTTCTACCCACACCATCCACATACACACGTGGCGCAGAGGAAGGGCTTGCTGTCCTTCTGAGCCTCACCCTGCAGGGAACACTTTGCCATTTTCCCATGGGTCCTTGCTATGGCTGGCTCATGTCAATAACACGTAGCCGGTCAGGGCTCACGCACTTGGGGCTAACTCTGCTCTCCACAGGGAAGTGAGCCATGCTCATATCCCAGGGGAGTCAGAAGAGAGTCCTCCTCCACGGGGCCCTGAGGTATGAAATGGCGATGGGCCACTGGTGACACCCATGATACTCCCCTTTGCTTAGTGGTGCCTTTTCGCAGGGTTCAGGCCTAGCATGAGCGGTCCCTCCTTTTGAGAATTCTCCATCCTGTTGCAAAGTACTTCCTGTGGGATTCGAAGGCCCTCTTGTCTTCTCCTGTGATCGTGACCGCGTTTCGCCTTCGCAGTATTCTTGGAGTGAATGTGGGTAGAAATGGGACATGCTCACTGACTGTCATGGTTAATCTTGGTCATCAGCTGACTTAGTTTTTTAATCCAACGCTGTGATAAAACACTGGCAAAAAAAGCAAGTTTGGGGGAGAAACGGTTCATTTGGCATACAAATGACAGGCCCTGACCGAGGAAGGTCACGGTAGGAACGTGGGGACTGAAATCGAAGCAACGCCCATGGAGGGGTGCTACTAACCGGTTTGCTGTCCATAGCGTGGCCACCTTGATCTTCCATGTACAACTCAGGGCTGCCTGTCCAGCACTGGCACTGCCCCCAGGAGGCTGAGCCCTTCCATATCCACCCTTAATCAAGAAAAGGCTCCGCTGAGACACCAGCAGGCCGAGCTGACAGACGCCAGCAGGCAGAGCTGACAGAGGCAGTTCCGCAGCTGAGATGTCCTCTTCCCAGGTGACTCTAGTTTTTTGTCAAGTTTGACAAAGAAAGTGATCTGAACATAAACTTCATGGCTTTTATAGTCACGAGGGGGTGGGGGTGGGTGGGATGGGGTGGGGGTGGCGCACAGATGGATGGTGACAAACCTCTTGGCATGTCTGTGAGGCAGTTTTATAGTTCAGGTTATTTGAGGTGGGAAGACCCAGCCTACGTATGGGCAACCTCACTCCACAGGCTGAGGTCCTGGGCTGAATAAAATGGAGGAAGCAAGTTGAGCACCAGCATCTACCTCTCCCTGCCGCGTGACCAGTTGCCTGACACCCTTGTTGCCTCATGCTGCTGCCACTGTGATGAACTGTGCCCTATAACTGAGATCTGACTAACCTCCTGTCCTTAGGTTGCTTTCCCCAGGTATTTTGTGGAAGCAATGAGCAAAGTAACTGATACCGGTTGCGCTACCCCCCACCCCAGAAATGTTAACCCAAAAAAGGGCGCCCCATGTGTGACAAGGCAGATAAGTTTGGGAAGAGCAACAGCAAGGTCCTGGCTCTGGGTAGCAAGGTCCAAAAGATCTGACTGAGCAGCTTGAAGTTGGGCCATCTGAGAAGGGACTCCTGACAAAGATGCTCTTTCCCCACCTGCTGTGTGCTGTGTGCCTTTTTGCTATGGTGGCAATCCATGGGTCTCGCTATGGGTAGTGAGACATATAATTACACCTGAGCCATTGGGGGCTGTAGTTTCTGTCTGGAAAACCCCAGGGTGGTAGTCCTCCTCTGTGTGGTATGGAGTTGCACACCTGTTTCATGAGTGGGGTCCGCTGTATGAGCACGGAGCTGCCCCGAGAAAGGCAGAAATTTACCATCCCCAAACACAGCACAGAAGGAATGAGAGTGCTGGCTGCTGCTGAAGAGGCGTCATGGCCACCACTGTATGCACTGAAGGGTGCTGGAGGATGAGCTAAAGTCAGAACAAAAACATATGGAGGGAACAGAACCCCAGAGCCCACCTGGAGGAAATGGTTATAGACAGTTACCTGGTAAAACACCTGCATGCAATTATCCCATTTTAAAGAAAACTCTCCTAACCTCTGTGTTCTTTATCTGCTTCTGTAAACATGCCTTGCCACAAGAGAAGAATTTCTTGTTGTTTGATCTTCGTTGCATAGACCCACTAAGACTGATAGCTACTTAAGCCTACTGATGATGTCATAGTTAAAAAAAAACCTGATGTTGAGAAACCTTTAGGTACTATAAGAACTGCGGTGTGGTTAGTTGCACAGGGTTATGGAGGTGATTTCACTGAACCCATGTGTAATAAATTCTCTCGATCCTCCATTTGGTTTCTGGTGCTCGTTTAACAGAGGCTTGCCTGCCTCAGTTTCCCATAATAGTACATCTGAGGCCCAGTTGGCTGCTCCACAGGAAATTGTTTGTGTAACGGAAACATTACACTGAGAAATGAAGACGCGGCGAGCATCCTCTGCTCCAGTCTCTGCTGGATGTGGTTGTTACATTGGAAAAAGTAGAAAATGAGATCGAGATAGCAGTTTTCTATTTCTTACAGCTGGCACAAGATAGGCTGACTTTAAAGACTCCTTCATGAGGTACAAAAACTTGGAACCCATGAGAGGAGTAAGATGTTGGAAAAAATGAGAGTGAGGTAAAGTGACAAGGGAAACCTCAGGTCTCACCTCTAATAGAGAGGAAGGGAAAAAAATTTCATGGTTCACCATGCAGATGGAGCCTCAATAACGAACGACCCAGTACAGAGAATCGTGATCGCCAGGGAGTATTCAACCTTTGAACTGCTTGAGTTGAGAAGGACTTTTAGGTAAGGGATGATAGAACTGTCTCTTTTGAATCACGAGCCTGTGAGCTTGGGGGCGTCTGGGGTCTAGGGGAGCAGAGAGACTGTGCGAAGGAAGACCCTCATTTTGTAATAAATTAAAGAGGCTATCAAAAGTGAAGTGACTTTTAATAGTCCACTCTACAAAAAGGGATAGGACCCCAGCATTGAGAGTAGGCAAAAATGCCTTGCGTGTGTACTGGGTCTGGGCCACAGGTTTTTAAAGTCCCTGATCATGGGAATGTCCTGCTCTCTCTTTCCTGCAGGCTGCTACTGTAGTTCCAGTCTGTGCCTTCCTACACAGGCCCCTTCACAGACTGTTCATCCTGTTGGTTCAGAGCACAAAGCCTTATCTAACGAATGTTCTGCGGTTTGAGACTGCCCATCTCTCTGCCTCCTTTCCTTCCTTTTGAAGAACCAGCCTGCTTCCATCTTAGGCTTCAAAGCCATCTTATAGTAAAGACAAACTAGGTTCGTTCCTGGTTATGATTAAATCTGTTTCTCAAGGACCGGGCTATGCCCTTACCTGTAACCTTAACTACAAATAGTTCTGTTCTGTCTGTTCCAGGATATGGCAAGCATGTCTTTAATTTCAAAAAGTTGTTATAACCGTCTTGCTACCCACCCTTTGTTTCCAAAGGATTGTTGTGACTACCTGTTATGACTGGCTGTTGTTATGACCACTTTGCAATCATATCTTTGTTTCAAGAGGTCGTTATAACTAAGTTGTTTTGCTTCTGTAGCCCCACTTTGCCTGACAAACCCCCCATTTGGAAATCCTCTACACCTAAACTATAAAAATCTTGTCTCTCTCGTCTTTCTTACACCCAGTGCTGACCTCTGGAACCCCACCTTAGAAGGAGACAGCCTGTGCACACAAATAAGAATACTTGCTTTAATTCATTTGGCCATGATGACTTGGATCAGTGGTCTTTCTCCTCCCATCTTTGGGATTAACACTTTCTTAAAAAAAAAAAAGATTTATTTATTTATTTATGTGTGTGTGTGTGTGTGTGTGTGTGTGTGTGTGTGTGTGTGTGTGTGTGTGTGTATGTGTGTGTGTGTGTGTGTGTGTGTGTGTGTGTGTCTGGTCTAAGCAGGCACCAGGTGACTGGAGCTAAGTCAAGGACAGCTGTGAGGCTGGAGCCAGGCCTAAGTGTGGTGGTGGTGCTGGGGTGGGCATACGCCAGGAAGGCAGCAGGCAAAGGCTGCATGTGATCTGCACTCTTCCAGAGCTGTGTCTGCAAATTTGCAGATGGCTCAGCAGCAGGCATTGGTCAGAGGGCGTGCAATTATCGTTAAAAGTAAAATATATAAAGTTTTTTCCTGTACACCCACAGCTTCCCTCTGCTTAGATCAAAAGAGCCTTTAGCTAGGTGATGGCTGAGAACAAAATTCATAGTCCTCCTCTCCTGCCTCAGCCCCCCAAGTGTCAAGGTTGTGCATGTATCACCCCTTTGTATTTACTGAGATTCTGCCCGTGTCTTCCGTTTCTAAATTGATCTATTCGTCCAAATGGTACATCTTGGCACTGAGGGTTGGGGCTGGAGAGGCGGCTCAGCAGTTAAGGGCACTTCCTACTCTTGTAGGACCAAGTGTTTTTTTTTTTTTTTTTTTTTTTTTTTTCTTCCCAGCTTCCATATCAGGCAGTTCACAGGAGATTTGACATTTTCTTCTAGTGTTTGTGGACACCTGCACTCAAATGGCACAGACATACACACATACACATCAGTAAAAAGAAAAGCTCGAAAAATCCTTTTCTTTTTTTTGTTTTGAATTCCTTTGTGTCTTTAATAAGTTGAAAGCAACTCTATAGTCACTGTCAGATTGTCCTTTAGTCTGCTACTTGTGGTTATTACTTCTGCTTGTGACATTTGCTGTTTCTCACGCATGGTAAACGAGCTTAATTGTGTTTTGTAATTTTGCATTGGAAGCTTGTCTTCATAGTGGCTTTGAAAATCCCTTTTGGGCTTAAAGGGGTCATGTCTATTCAGATTTAGGTTTTGGCTTTACCAGGTTATCAAGGGAAGCCACCGGCCTGACACTTAAGGTTTTTAAATGCTAGTTTCTTAGCCTGCTTCACTGCAGAGGGAGAGCACTTTTCCACATCTGAAATCTCTGAGGCGCAGGGTCCATAGACTTAGCGGAATTTTTTGTGTGCACCTGGAAACCAGGTGGAAGGGAGGCTCTTTTTAGTCACGCCTGTGTCGGTGGGTGGAATTTTCCTCCAGGCTCCACACTCTGCATCTGGAGGCCATTCTGGGATTGAGTTCTCCCCTCGTCCACTCACTGTGGGTACCTGTTCCCACCTGTTTGATCGCCTGCTGTTGACCTCTTTCAGGTCTCCCTGTGGTATAGCCACTTCTACATTTGTAACGTAACTCAATTCTATGTTGTAAATGTGTGGAATCACTTACTGTGTCCCCAGAGCTGTAGACTGTCGGCTGGCTCTGAACACTAAGATGAATCTCACTCTAGAAATGTAAAGACACCACTTCCTTGCCACCAGCCTTTAAAGTGATGCCCGAGTCTGTTCTTGTGTGGCGTGTGTACGTGGGCGTCTATGTGGATACATGTTTGCATGAAAGCCAGAAGGCAAACTCAGGTGTCATTTTTCTTGTTGTTGTCCAGGAACTTGACAGGCACCCTAGACTAATCTGCCAGTGAGCACCAGGGTTCCATCTGACCTCGCCTCCCCCAGACTGGGATTACAAGTGTTTTGTCCCACTTTGCATTCTGGGAGTCAAACTCAGGTCCTCGGACTTGGAGGACAAAGGGGGAGGTTGAATCGATCATGAATCTTTCCATGGGTCAGTCATGTGACTCTCTCTCTCTCTCTCTCTGTGTCTGTGTGTGTGTGTGATGGGCCTCACAAAGTTGGTCCAGCTTTGTTCCATGTTTGCTGTGTTCAGAGGTCCTGTGAGGATCATCCCGCTGTTGGTAGAAGGACATCTCAGATTCATGGCAACCCGCTAACTCAAAGAAAGCCACTGAGGTGAAAGACAGAACTGTCAGCATACTAATAAGGCTGGTCACAGAGCGGTTTGATCAAGCTAATGGTTCTCCCCTTTGCCCTTGGCAATGCAGAAGGACGTGAGATGCAGAGGTGCAGAAAAGTTTCTCTGAGCTTTGCCGCTTGCTGTCAGTGGCAGTCACAGTTCCATTACTCATAACTACTGATCTGGAACACCAACCAGCATTAGCCCAAGTACTGAGGGCAAGCCATTAAAGAGGGCGCCGTGAGGAGGCGGGGCTTGGTCAGTGGCCTGAGACATGGAGGCAGGAGACTCCCGTGAAAGCTGCTCACTCCTCAACCTCTCTGAGGAGAGTCCCACTGACTCCCTTCTGACAGGGAAGTCTCACTATTAGGTTTTGTGTAAGGTCATGCACATCAGTGCAAAGCACAGCTCTCGCCTCAGTGTGAGTAAATGGTAGTTTACTCTGAAAGGTTTCGGGTTTGGAGTCCAGGGTGACACTGAGGCAGGTTGATATTTGGGTAAGAGATTTACTAAACGGGGCTATGAGCATATAGACAGCAGCATGGCCGGGGGCTCTGAGGAAAGAGCAGGCCCAGGTGGCAGATGAATAACCCTTCCTAATACAGTTTATAGGAAAGGAAAGGAATTAGATTGATGTTTCTGTTTTGGGTCCTATGGCGACTCATCTTGGTTGTCAACTTAACTATATCTGGAATCAACTAAAATCTAAACAGCTAGGCACATCTGTGAGATATGTTCTTGATTGAATCATTTGAGGTGGAAAGACCCGCCCTAAATCTGGCCAACAGATTTTGGAGGCAGCCCATATAAAGACAGCAGATGGCAGCCCACTAACTAAATGTGGAAGAAGGAAGCTTTTGATCTTTGCTTGCTTGCTCCCACTCTTGCTGGCAAGTTCATCTAACCTGTGGCTGAGACATTCCTTCACTGACACTAGAACCTACTTCTTCAGGATTCCAACATTTCTCAAAGACCAGCATCCCTCCAAGATCCCTGGGACTCGAGCACTGGATTGGGACTGCTGAGACAGCCAGTCTCGTGGACCCACTGGATTTTTGGCCTTTCCTTTGGGCAGACATCCTTTGTTGAACTTCCTGAACTGCAGGCTGCAAATCACTTCAACACACCCTCTTTCTATATACATATATGTTTCATTCTATGTGTTCAGGCCAGCAGTTGTCCACTGTCCAGTTAACGGTCAGCTAAAGAATGTCTGTTGATTGATAAACATTTTTTTCCCTGGCTGGACATGACTTGAAGTCCACGGGGAAGAAAGCAATCTAGAAAAACAAGATTCTTTCTTACAAGAATAAGCAGGCTACCAAGATGAGACTTAAAAGCCTATGACCATATAGTGGGGGAGGAGGTCCTCCTCGGTCTTAGATGTAGGGGAGGGGAATAGGGTGAAAGTGGGAGGGAGGGAGGAATGGGAGGATATAAGTGATGGGATAACAATTGGGTTATAATCTGAATAAATTAATAAAATTAAAAAAAATTCTTTCTTACTTGAAACCAAACTTCTGTAGTCATGGCAATTGTCACAGCCCCACCAAGATAGAGGAGGTTTTATAAAATGGAACTGCTTTGGCTAACATTCTTTTTAGAAAAATAGTTCTTTTTTTTTTTTTTGAAAAATAGTTCTTATATTTTTTGACACAATGAAATCATTTCACCTCTTCCCTTTTCTCCTTCCAAATGTTTCCATATGCCTTCTCTTCCAAAGTCATGGTCTTTTTATTTATTAATTGTTGTTACATACATGTGTGTGTGTATATATGTATATGTGTGTGTTACACACACACACACACACACACACACACACACACACTCACTCCTAAAGACATAAACACAACCTGATCAGTCTGATTGTTACTTGTATGTATATGTTTTCAGATCTGACCATCTGGTATTGGAGAACCAGTTATTATACCTTTCCCTGGGAAAGTGTATTTCTACTGTTCTCGGTATCCTTTAGTTTCCTGTGCAGGGCTGAGGCCTCTTGATTTTTCCACCATCCATGTTAGCATGTCTATTGGTGTTAGACCGGTCTAGCTCATGTTTAGGAAAGTCATGAGCTAGACATGTATGAGCGTAGCTTCTGACATTCTTTTTTTTTTTTTTTTTTTTCCCGAGACAGGGTTTCTCTGTGTAGCCTTAGCTGTCTTAGACTCACTTTGTAGACCAAGCTGGCCTCGAACTCACAGTGATCTGCCTGCCTCTGCCTTCTGAGTGATGGGATTACAGGCATGCACTACCAAGCCCAGCGGTCATCGTAATTTTTTAATGAATTATTTTTGTTATTTTAAAGTATGCATATGTGCATTTATATGTCTCGGTGTGGGTGGTACGTGCATGTGTATGTGGGTGCAGGTGCCCCAGGATCCCAAAAGCATCAGATACCCTGGATCTGCATTTACAGGTGGATATAAGTCCCAATATGGGTCCTGGGAGCTCAACGTGGGTCTTCTGCAAGAGCAGAAAGTGCTCTTAACTACTGAGTAATGTCTCTACCCCACATGACATTTTACTAGTCAAAGAATACAGAAAACTATGTCAAAGCATTTACTAAATACTTTGGTGGAAGTATCATGGAGACAGCTTATAGTAGAGCAGAAACGTGTCTGTTACAGGCCTCTGATGGTGTCTGATGTGGGTTGCTTAGTGGAAGCTAGTTTTCTACTAAAAACACATTTTTGAGAGTTTGTTGTTGTTGAGATAAGGTCTTATATATCCCAGGCTTAGTATAAAACTTAGTACATAGCCATGGATAATTCTTCTTCTTCTTCTTCTTCTTCTTCTTCTTCTTCTTCTTCTTCTTCTTCTTCTTCTTCTTCTTCTTCTCCTTCCTCTTCCTCCTCCTCCTTCTCCTCCTCCTCTTCCTCCTCCTCCTCCCTCCCCCCCTCCTCCTCCTCTTCCTTCTCCTCCTTCAAATAACCACTGATTTAATTAGGAATGCTTACATGAGAATGGAACATTTGCTGGAGTATGAGCAACTAACCAGTGGCTACACTATAGAAAAAGGACTCGCTCTTACTCAGCAACCATTAACTCTCAGTAGCTTCTCAGCTATGGGTAAGACTTCGTGGGTCCCTCCTCTATCTATGTTGGGATATTGATGTGACCAACTTCGTGCAGGTCATTATAGCGTCTGTCATTTTCTGAGGGAAGTGTCTGCATCCTATCTAGAAGACAGCATTTCACAGCACTGCTCCGCATCCTCTTCAGTGGCACTTCTTAAACCCTGAGGAAGGAGATGCTATGGATGTCCTATTGTTGGCCAAGCATTCAACTGTTATTTTCGGCACTTTAACCAGTTATAAGTATGTAAGTCTCCTGCAAGGTTGAGAGCAGCACTAAACTATGTATATAAACACAAACATTTAAACATATTTAGAAGACAATTTGACAACATGACCATTTTAGGAATGCAACAATAGTAAGATCTGCATGGGGCCTATAACCTTCCCAGTCATGGGCTCTGAAACTTTACTAGTTTTCATTCTTGCTTTGTAGGTTCTGAAATTTTTTTTTTTTTTTTTTAAAAATATGTTTTGTTGTTAATTTACCAGTATGGCCTAATTATTATCATTAGGCCTATAATTATTATTACAACAGTTTTTCTAACCCACTACCAATCAATCAAGACACAGACACCTGTTATATTTTAAAATAGCCTTAGTTAACCTGGGGCAGAGCAGATAGTAATCCTCTAAACTACTTCCCATAGTGAGGCAGGTATGGGATATCTGGCCCAATCCCATGCCATCTGTTTCTAGTAATTTCTATTAAACTACCTCCCATCCATAAGCCCATATACTTGCTAATGTTCTTTATCTGGGTCAAGTCTCCATTCACATTGGCCGTGTGCTTCTCCATTATCTAACCCTGTGATGGCTAGCTTTCTTTCTCCTCTCCTCCTGTCTCCCTTTTCCCCAAGATTCTCTCTGTCTCCCCCAAGCCCAGAGAACCTTAGCCACGCCTATCTCATTTGCCCTGCCCAAGTGTGATGGCTCTTTATTAATTAGTATCAAAATACACCAGACCAACCCCCAACAATATTTTAATGTATTCTTAGAGAATTTAGTACATGTATACACAATATTTTGACCATATTCACATAGCAGCACTAACCTTTAGTTATAGGCATAAATATTTAGAAGGAAATTTGACAATGTATTCATTTAGCAAAACAGTGGTAATAAGTTTTTCCGCTAGGGCCTATGGCCTTGCTAGCTGTGGCTTTATGGCCAATGTATTTATTTTTTGTTACATATACAATGTTCTGCCTGCACACTAGATGAGGGCAGCAGATCTCATTATAGATGGTTGGTGAGCCACCATGTGGTTGCTGGGAATTGAACTCAGGACCTCTGGAAGAGCAGACAGTGCTCTTAACCACTGAGCCGTCTCTCCAGCCCTATGGCCAATTTTTTATAGTGCCAAGTGTGAATTCCTTCCTGTGGTGACTATTTCAAATCCAGGAAGAATGTTACTGGTTACGTCCATAATACCCATGCCACTATTGTAGCAGTGGGTACATTCTGCCTGGTAAGTAGGCATTGTAGCTTGGAGGGTCTGCTGCCTTGAAGACTTTCACTGACTTTTCTCGCACCATACCTTGTGTCACTGTGAGATCTATCCAGTAGGGAGTAAGCTTCTAGGTTAGTTCCAGTTCTGTTTTTCTATGTCCTGCAACCAAAGTACGTGGTATCTTCAGCAATAGGATCTTACCATCTACTTATGGTGGGGCCAAGAGTAATGACAACAGCTTGTAGTATTTTGGAGGTCTTTGGGATGCCGGTGATTAGTGTAGGAAGGTGTCTCAAAACAGGACCTGTATTTCCGTTAATAACCCTATGGCTTCTGAGAGCTAAACTATTTTTTTTATGCAGGGTACCACCATTCAAACTCTTATTTAAAAAAAAAAAACATATTTTTAAACAAACTTTTAGCCAGGCTATGTGGTGCATGTCTGTAACCCCAGCACCCTGGGAGGCCATGGCAGGCAGATCTCTACAAGTTTGAGGCCAGCCTGGTCTACAAAGTGAGTCCAGGACAGCCAAGGCTACACAGAGAAACCCTGTCCTGGCTGGAGGGGTATGGGAGCCACTTATAAAGCAGCAAGTTTCTATAAGACAACGGTGAATTTCTTATTATTTTGCTCCTTCTTCCCAAGTGCAGAGGTTATAAGTATGTGCCACTGTATGGGTCTGAGACTCGCTGAAGGAACACCCGGGACTCAAATAGTATGCAAAAAACAAATGATCGTTTATTCTGCAGAAACAGCCAGCATGCAGGGGTGGACTGCTCATACAAAATGGCGACCCTGAGTGGAGCTCACAGGCACTTTTAAAAGCCAGTTAGGAGATTTCTCACCATAGCCATTCGACCTTTGTTAGGATTGGCTGGGTTCTTTGTAAGGGATACTTGTATGTTCCTGGTTGGTTCTGACCTTGGGGAAGGTATCGTCACCTCATACCTAGTTTAGCCCAGGCCAGATGTCTGGGCAGTTGCTGATTGGTTGTCCTTTTTCGAAGGCTTTTTTCGAGAAGTCTAACGAGCCTTTCTGGGAAGCTGAAACTTTAGGCCTAACACAGAGGCCCAATTTAAAATGGAGCGAGTTTGGACCTCTCACCACCATACCCAGCCAGTTAATTTTAAAAACGGTTGCTTTGTTTGTTTTGAGACAATGTCTCATGTTGCCCAGTATGGCCTTGAAGTCGTCCTGATCCTCCTGCCTCTACTCTCACTTACTTACTTACTTACTGGGATCATAGGTCCACAACCATTTAAAAAGGCTTGAGAGTCACAAGGATGTTAAAACAGACACAGGGATGGGAAGTGGATTGCTTTTTTTTTTTTTTTTAATAGTCTGCATAGTTTTTATTCATTCATTTGGTCATGTCATCTTAGTTGGTTCCATTTCTGGTTTATTGTGAATATTATGAACAGCACCATAATAAACACGGATGTGCAAGTGTCTCTGTGGCATGTTGGAGTATTGCAGCTGGGTCTTATGGTAACCCCATCGGCGTACTGATTTCATTAATGGCTGTGCCTGTAGCATCCTAGCTTATCATCTCTACCAGATGTGCTATAAAGATCACCTTTCCCCACATCTTCACAGTTTGTTGTTTTCTTGGTGCTAGTCACTCTGAGTGAGTAAGGTGAAATCTCACTGTGTAAACCAAGCACTGCCTAAGGAGCCTTCCTGTTTGAATACTCCGAGGGTCTGCGGCGTTCCAACTTCCGAAACAATGAGCTGAGGCTGGGGTAGCGGACTAAAAAGCCCAGAAGAATCTGCTCTGGTTTGCAACATTCTAACTTTACACAATGCTATAAAGTCTAATTAGTCATTTGGCCTTACCGAATGTTAAAAAACAAGCGTGGCCTTTCTCTTTTCCAGGAACTTCAGTTTATACGCACAAGGAACTGGTTTGGCAGACCGTTTAGGAGATTAAATGTGCAAAGGGGTGCGGGTGGCTGGGGAAATGGCTTAGCAGTGAAGAGCACTCCCTGCTCGACTCGAATCTCAGCACCTACCTCGGGTGGTTCACAGCCACCCGTAACTCCAGCTCCAGGGGATCCCACACCCTCTTGTCACTTCCTCAGGTATTTACACCCATGCACACATTCCTACACACACACACACACTTAAAAAAATATTTTTTTAATGCAAAGGATTAAAAGCAACCTGGTAATTTGAGAACTTCGCTTAGATGAGTGGGGTGAGATTCCACCTGGCCTTGGTCTTTGAAGGCTTTTCTGCAGAGCCTTGCAGCATTCTGCCCTTCTCTATGGGGGAGGCTTTTAAACTGCCTAGTTTATGGAAGTCATTGCCGGATCTGTGTGATGAAGCAGTGATGGGATTTATTATGAAAAGTAAAGAATGTTACACTGTAACCGTTATGCCCCTGAAGGTTTTCAGTAGAACAACATGAGCTCATCTTTCAATGTTCTAGAAAAGGGTCACTCAGCCTCAGGTGGGTGGTTCTGGGCACCTTTCTTCTCTGCCAATTCTCCATAGCCAATGCTGCCAGACAGGTGCCGAGGCTTGCAATGAGAGGCCCAGCCCGTGCAGCTCCCAGCCCTTCCTGTGTAGCCTTGGCCTGCCTTCGCTGTGTTCTCATTGAAAAGCACGGGACCCAGGGGGGCAAGGCGGCACACACCTGCAGTCCCAGCATTTGAGGGGCTAGGACAGGAGGCTAGTCTGGCCTACAGAGTGAGATCCTGTTTCAACAAGGCATGGCTGGAGCTGGGCATGGTGGAGCACACCTGTGATCCTAGCGCTCAGGGAGGCAGAGGCAGGCAGATCTCTGTAAGTTCGAGGCTAGCCTGGTTTACAAATTGAGTCCAGGACAGCCAAGGCTACACAGAGGAACTCTGTGTTGAAAAGCTAAAACAAAGCAAAAACAAAAACAACAACAACAACAAAAAAACCAAAACTAAACTAAAACCAAACCAACCAACCAACCAACCAAAACCAAACTAACGAAAACAAAACAAAGCAAAAAACCAAGCCTAACTGCCCAAATTAAAAAAAACAAACAAACCACAAAATGAAACAAAAATAGACGAGCAAATAAATAAAAAACCCAAACAAAAGGATGACAAAAAGGAGAAAAAGGGAAGAAAAAAGAAAGAAAAGAAAAGAAAAAAGAAAGCTAAAAGATTAAAATACCGGAGGAGAAGCGTGCACTGGCGCTTGTTGAATGCTAGTGCCTGAAAGAATGAAGAATTACAATTCCAGGAAGTTAGTTGTTACTGCCTGTCAGTGACCAGCCGCAGTGTGTTTCTGGTGCCGTTGGATATGTACACTGGGAGTATTAAGTTGGTTCCAACAAGGGAGAAAGGAGCTGTGCACTGCAGGGCAGCCAAGGGTCTGCTGGGGCCAGGGTTCAGGTGTCTCCCCTGCTCTCTCTAAAGCAGAGGAGGGCTCTGTTACTCCTACGTCTTCTGCCTTCCACTTCCTGTGTGGGGTCCACAACTATTTCTAATTCCCTTGCACATCTGGTAAGGTTCTGGCCCATTTCCCTCTTGGGTAGGAAGCTCAGCACTTCCTGCCAAGAAGCCTTAGGAGTGTGTGTTAAGCACTCAAAACTCGTTAGTGGTTTGCTGGACTGCGTCACTCATTTGCTTAACAGCCACGGGAGGGAGAGAGGAGAGTTAGTGCAGGCATTACTGTGGTCCCAAGAAGCTGCTCCCTTGCCGTAGTGGTGCCAAGTCTCTTTTACAAGCTTATTTGTCTCCTGGGTACCCTCTTCCGTGAAATGATTCTTCATGCTCCTTGTCCAATTTCTAAATGGATTGCTATTTTCACCGTTGAATTTTAGGATAGATTTTTTTATATCGAAAGGTTTTTTTGTTTTGTTTTGACAAGGTCTATGTAGACCAGGCTGGTTCCGAGATGCTGATATTACAGGCACACCACACACAGCTATTTACAAAGTTGGATAGATTATTTACAAATACATAATTTTTATAAACTTTCACATAATTTATAAGTTATGCATCAAGAATGGTTCTGCGTACATGCTATAAAGAAGTCGCTATCAGATAGGTGTTTGCCTTTCTATGTCTTAGCAGGAATACTTAGAGAGTCGTGTGTGTGTGTGTGTGTGTGTGTGTGTGTGTGCTTATGTGTGTGTATGTGTGTGTGTATGTGTGATGTGTGTGTGTGTGTTATGACTTCACATGCGTGTCTGTGGAGGCCACAGGAGAACATCTGATCTCCACTCTATTTATTTATTTGAGGTGGGTCATCTCGCTGAACCTGTAACTTGTCACTTTGGGTGGACTGTCTCAGAGCTCCAGAAATCTGTTTGCCTGCCTTCTCTTCTCCAGCTCTGGCATGACACACAAACACTGCCACACAAGCACTGCCACACAAGCACTGCCACACAAGCGCCGCCACACAAGCGCCGCCACATAAGCATCGCCACACAAGCACTGCCACACAAGCACTGCCATACCTATGCTGTTGGCGGTGCTTTATTTTTTGCTTTTGGAGAATGCTGGGCTCAAGCTTGGATCCTCATGCTTGGGTGTCAAGTACTTTGTGTCCTGGGCTATCTCCCCAGCTTGGAGTTGTAAACTTAGACGTCGTCTAATTGATGAAGGCAGAAGACAGAAAGTGATCAGTAGGGGCAGGGACCCCAAAGCAGCAGGGTTGAGGATACACTTGCTGGAGTCTAGAAGAAAGTTCTGTGTCCTGTCCCTTCACTGTCTCCTAAATAAGCCTCAGCCTAAGGTTCTACGTGACAGACTGAAATACCTGGCTTGACAAACTAGAACGACCAGCTCATTTTCGTCCTGTAGTTCACCCCAGTTTTTGCCATAGCTCCTTTAAGAAGACCCCAGACCAGCAACTAGGTGGTAATCTTTCTCCTAGGACCCTTCCTGATATACAGAAACTCTCAGACCTTTGAATATAATATGACTTTCTAAACCTTATCCTATGACGTCAACATATTTCATCCTTTGAATTCACAAGAACCCAAAAGCCACTGGTTTGGTGTGGCTCTAGCAGCTGTTGAGTTCCTTGACAGTCCCATGGACCATCCCGCCACCCCACCCCACTGCAACACGTCGGTATCACAGGGTGCCATTCAGCTTCCCTGTTCCGTGAGACATATCTGAGGTGAAGCACGTGCTGAGGCGAAGAGGCCGGCTGGCCTCACAGCTTTAGACGTAAGTTATTGCAACTTGAGTAACGCATCTCTCATAGTCTTGGACTTTTGAAGACTTGGTCCTCATTTCGATAGCACTGTTTAGGGTGGCTGAGGAGGCGTGGCTTTGCTGGAGAAAGTATGTCATGAGGGGCAGGCTTTGAGGTTTCTAAGCTTTGGGCAGTTCTCAGTTGTTTCTCTGTTTCTTGCTTGCAGTTTGAGAAATGAGCTCTCAGTGGGTTCCTGCCACCCTCCTGCCTGCTGACATGCTTCCCCACAGTGTCGGTGATAGGCTCTTATCCCTCTGAGACTGTAAACCCCAAGAAACCCTTCCTTCTTTAAGTCGCTTTGGCCATGGTGTTTTCTCACAGCAATAGCAAAGTAACTAATACGGAAATTGACCTGGTGCTGTTGCTGTTGCTTTGGAGCCTGTGATGGGGCAGCTTATCCTGGTGGGAGCCTTTGGGAAGCAAGCTGTTCACTTAATGGACAGGAACAGGTAGAGGAAGTCGCAGCCTGCCCTTTGAGGTCGTACACCCTGTGACTTACTTGCGCTCACTGGGTCCTTGCTGTCCCACAGTGGTTATGGGCTGAGGACCGAGGACATGGGCCTTTGGGGGCAAAGCAGCGGGCCCCAGTTCAGACAGAGGCCTTGTATTCATAAAGGAGAAAATTAGAAGAAAAGCCCTGTTATCAAACTGGTCTCAGCATGCAGCGCTCACACGTGAACACTCACACTCACACACACAGACAGTTGCACATGCATGCGCACACACACAGAGGCACACGCACATGTGTACACACACATCTCTAAAACACATGATAAGAGAAGAGAAAAGTCAGTGGCTATGCTTGTAAGGGTCTACTGATTTCTCTCGTTGATTCACAGATCCGTGTATCCATCTTTCTGGCCACATTGCACAATCTTGATTTGTGTGGCTCTGTAACACTTCAAAAATTCAAATTGGGTTCAACAACTCATTGCTGTTTAAAAGATAGGGTCTTCTTATGTAGCACTGGTTGCTATAGAACTCACTATGTAGACCACTAGGCTGGCCTGGAACTCACAGAGATCAGTCTCTCTCTCTCTCTCCTGAGTGCCAGGGTTACAGTGGCTAGGTACAATAATTCTTAACATTCTATTTTTTTTTTTCAAATTTATTTTCATCACTCTAGTTCCTTTGTCTTTGCCTATAAATTTTGGGACAAGCTTTTCTATATTTTAAAAAGTTGTTGCTGAGACTTGATAAGTGCTGTAGTAGCACTCTTATTCAGGGCTGGGATGATGGCTCAGTGGGTAAGAGCACTGGTTGTGCAAGCATGAGGACCCGAGTTCAAATCCCCAGCACTCATGAACAAGCTGGCCATGGCCATGAACTCATTTACTTTTCTAGCCCTGGCTGGGAGGTGGAGGCAGAGGGCAAGGGGCAGAAACAGGAATATTGGTGAGGCCTGTTAGTTGCCAGCTTGCTCCAGATTCAGCAGGTGACTTTGTCTCAAGGGAATATAGTAGACAGCGGTTGGGCAGGAATACGGTAGACAGCGATAGGGCAGGAATACGGCAGACAGCGATAGGGCAGGAATACGGTAGACAGCGGTAGGGCAGGAATACGGTAGACAGCGATAGGGCAGGAATACGGTAGAGAGCGATGGGTCAGGAATACGGTAGACAGCGATAGGGCAGGAATACGGTAGACAGCGATAGGGCAGGAATATGGCAGACAGCGATAGGGCAGGAATACGGTAGACATCCCTCTCTCCAATAACATATTGACCACTCCCCCACACATACAAACAAAACAAATATAAACTGTACATAATTTGGAAGAGAGGTGGTATTTTACCAAATGTATCATTCTATTCATGAATAATGTATGTTTCTTCTTTTAACTTGGTGTGTGTGTGTGTGTGTGTGTGTGTGTGTGTGTGTGTGTGTATTTTAAACCACCATTTTGTAAATTTTCAGCTAGGCACTTTTTTTTTTTTTTTTAACAGATTTACATCTGTTTTTATCATTATTTTCTCAGCTGAAACTCCATGTATTTGAAATTGTAATTTCCCTGGCTTATTGTCAGTCAATAGCAGTACTGTTGGTGTTGGCACCTGGATGTTGTACTTTGCAATCTTGATGAAGTTACATGCTTGTCCTAGGGTTTGTTTTGTAGGCCCCTGAACGTCTCATGTATACCATTATGTCATCTGCAAGCAAGCATGTTTATTTCTTTTATTCTTCCTTGCTGATCAGCACGTGTCCTTGCTGCCCCTTTCTTCTGCTTCATTGTATGGGTCATAAGTACCAGAACGACAAGTGATCATCTCTGTCTTAGGAGGCAGCCATTGTCTATGAAAGCTGTGTGGTTTTAGAGGATTTTTGTTTTTGCTATTGTTGTTGTTATCCAGGTAAAAAGTTCTCTTCTCCCATATATTTTTAAAATCATAAGTGATATTGATTGTGGCAGGTGTTTTGTTGTTATTTGTTTGTTTACAAGCTGGTATATAATTGTGTTCCCCCCCCCCCTCTTAGTCTGTTAGTATACTGAATTACAACGATCAATTTTTAATTGCATGCCTGGAATAAGCTGCACTTGATTATGATGTATGAATGCTTTGAAACTTATTGCCGGGGGTGACTCAGCGATTACAGGACTTACTGTGTAAGCATGATGTTCTGGGTTTGGATCCCCAGCCCCCACGTAGAGACCAGGCTTAGTGATGCGTGCCTGTGACCCCAGTGCTGAAGGTATAGAGACAGATGTGTCCTGGGGGCTCAGTGGCTAGCCTGCTCTAGATGAGTTCTCTGTCCAGTGAGAGATCCGGTTTCAAAATTAATAAAGCTAGGAGTGGTGGTTCCTTCCTTTAATCCTGCCTTGGGAGGCAGAGGCAGTTGGATCCAGTGAGTAGCCTTGGTCTACATGCTGAATTATAGGCTACCCAGGGGTACACAGTGAGACCCTGTCGTCATTGTCGTCATCGTTGTCGTCGTCATCATCATCATCATCATCATCATCATCATTATCATCGCCATAACCATCATCATGTGGAGAGTGATGGAGGGCATCTCTCCACATAGTGCTGAACTAATTATCTAATATGTAAGGATTTTTGTGTCTTTGTTAATGAGGGGCACTACATTATACATTTCTTCATTTGGTCGTTTTCTTTATTAAAAATTGCATTTATTTATTTGTGTGTGTGTGTGTGTGTGTGTGTGTGTGTGTAGGTGAGAGAACAACTTGTGAGAACTGGTTCTCTCCTTCCACCATGTAGGTTTCTAGAGTCAAACTCAGTCTTTGCAGCAAGTGCCCTTACCTACTAAACTGTTTTTCTGGTTCTGTATAGTAATTTCTTGATATCCACAAGGCATTGGTTTCAGGACCTTCATAAATACCATATCCAGCAACTCATAACCATCTGTAACTCCAGCTCTAAGGAACATGAACTACTATGGCATCATGCCTCCTGCTTCTGTGGGCACTGAGCTTAGGTAAACATATCACACATGCATATACCTAATCACACAAAAATAAAAATAACAAAAGCAACCGTTTTCTTCTTTCTTTTCTCTTTTTCTTTTTTGAGACAGTCTTACTATGTAGCCCAACTTGGCCTGGAACCCTCTGTCTAGATCAAGGCTGTCCCTAAACTCATAGAGATCTTCGTGCTTTTGCCTCCCAACTGCTGGGATTAAAGGCATGTGTGCCACTATGTCCAGCTAAAATAAACATAAAAAAATGTGGGTTTGATTGAATCTACAGACATGAAGCTGCTGACATGAAGACCATTCTCTCTGCACCTTAATTTGATATTTGAGTAATACTGGATTTTAAAAACATGTGTGTGTTTTCTGCACACACGTGTGTGTGTGTGTGTGTGTGTGTGTGTGTGTGTGTGTGTGTGTGTGTTGCATGCACACGGGAGAGCAGGTGTTTCCCTCTATTTCTCTGTGGTCCAGGCAGTTAGGACATCTGAAATAGCACAATGATGTCTCAAATACTAGGGGATTCCAAGTGAAAAGAAGAGAATTTTGGAGTAAAGTAATTAAATGTTTGTCTCCCGTTCAAACTGCCTGGATGAGGATGACTTTGCTTATTGATCCTTTTAGAGTTCAGCGGCCAGCAGCCGCAGGAGCATCAGGAGGATGTGCTCCCACAGAACATCTGTGGAAGATGGACATGAATGTCCCTAAACAGAGCAGAAGCTGGAGCAGCCCAGTGAGGAAGTAGGGTGTGTGTGGGAAGGAGATTGGTGGGAGGTGACACGTGTTCCAGACCTAGAGACAAACACTGCATTATGATTAACATGTGAAAGAAGCAAAAACCATGCACCACATTCCCAACTGGGCTGAATGTAGCATCCAGAAAAGCCTGCATCATTCAAACATGGGAGAGGAGGATGCTGTGAAAATGTCCTACCAAGGGTCACACATCTGATGGCCCAAGCCTTCCCCATCATGGCCCAGCGCTTTGCCCTCAGATCACTAGCCCACTTCCACTCTCAAGGCTACTTTCCTTTTTCTGGATAGACTATTTCTACTTCTAACCATATGTCACTGGTGTAATTCTCTGCTCTGGACACAAGAGCCTAGGTATTCAGCACCTCTGGGTATCCTCATGAGGGCCGAGGACTCCGATCTTGGATTATTACATTGGGATTCTCCTACCAACGGTAATGAGCTGGTGGAACCAGAGTTGCTAGGCCAGAGCCAGGCCCTGGCAGCCTAATTAATAAGCCAATAAACCAACTAAAGGACCAAGTCACAGTGAAAAGCAGAGAAAGGAGATTTATTTAATATAGCCACGTTGAAAAGAAGACCAAAGAAGTCCAGTGACACCCTCTCCAACATCCCCTGACATGAGGTTTAGCTGTAAGAGGGCAAGGGACCTTGTGAAAGTGTGGTCCTGCCCAGCATCATTGCCTGGGCTCACTTTTGCCTTTGAGGTGTTTTGCAGGATATTTGGTCACACGGTGAACCCTAAGATTGTGTTGTTTACTAGAAAAAAAAACCTGTTTCTAGTTGTGGTGTGGCTCATCCCAAGAATTCACCTTTAATCCAAGAGCTTTCTATTTGAATACTGTAAACAGGATTAACTATCGTCAACCATGGGTCAAAAGGCAGAGCAATCAACCAGTTGACAGGGAGCGAACATAGGAAAACAGAAAACAAAAAACAAAAACCACACAGAGTAAGAGGAGATCAGGAGAATGGATAGAGAGATGCACAGGAAGGAAAAAGAAGGGACATTCCATTTGAAGGGTTTTTGGAATGGTGTAGAGAAAAAGACCTTCCTCTTGGGACGTCCTCTGAGGAGGAAGGCCAGCTGCTTTCTCCGCCTCTCTGAGCTTGCAGGATTTCACCCCGGCACCTGACTCTTGGGTCTTTATTGGTAAAATGGAATGATTGAGATTTTTGTTAAAAACAATATTTGGCGCTCCGATATGTGGCGCAATCACACAGATGACAGAGAAATCATGCCAGCTGTGGGGCAAATGGAGAAGCCATCAGATTTGGTAAGTCACCTGGGAAAAGTACTCAAGGGGAGAATTGAGGAAGGGAAAAATCTTAGAACAAGGCATTAGAACCCTGCACAGTGCTACTTTAGATGGCTTAAAGATAGAAGCAGAAAATGAAAAGATAAATAACTTAATTGAGATTGACATAATGCTGATGATAATTACCATTAGTCTGGTAACTCATATTTTATCCTTAATAGCCATAGTGGTTTTTGTGCCAAATATAAAAAGTGAATTGGTAAGATACAAGCCTTAGAAAGACGTATAAATGAAAATACGAAAAATACTCAGTCACAGACAAGAACCTACTGCACTACTGCATGATGAAACTGAGGAGGGGCAGCCCAAGGTGGCTATAAAACCAACCTTAGTTTATTCAGTTGCTATACAAGACCTACCAGCAGACGGTAGGCACCACCAATATTTTGAGGAAGTTAAGTGGAATCCTATACAAATATTTATTTGAGGAGATTTGAGGGAGTGATTGTTTCATATGTTATACATTCATCCTATGTGAAGCAGATATTAAGTACATGGGCAACTCAGAACAGAATTATCTCCCAAGACTGAAAAGATTTGGCAACAGCAATACTGGAAACTGGTCTTCAGTTACAGTGGCAAACATGGTGGAAAGAGGAAGCTAGGGCCATAGGACAATTAAATAGGGCCAGAGATATTAATGCTTCCCAAAATCGGTGCTAGGTAAAGGTGAATATACTAAGTTACAAATCCAGTTCAAATTTGATGATTGCACCTTGGCGCTATGGTGTTTAACAGTATTAAATGCGTGGGACAAAGTTTAAGAATCAGGAAAGAGGTCTAAGTACTTTACTAAAATTATATAATGACCTCCCAAGAGCCTTTACTAGTTTTTTTTTTTTTTGCAAAGATTGACTTCAACTGTAAATAGAATAGTATCAGATTCAGAAGTCAGACAAATTTTAATCAAATCTTTGGCTTTTGAAAATGCTAACTCAGACTGCCAAAGGGTGATTAGACCTTTAAAGGCAAGATCAGCATTAGCAGATGAGTTGATTAAAGATATGGCTGATATTGGATCTCACGTTTATGGTGCTAACCTGATGGGAGAAGTAGTTTCTAAGAGTTTTAAGAAAAATCAAAATGTTAGATTTTACTTGTGTTAAACCAGATCATTTAAAAAGGGGTTGTAGGCAAGGTGTTCCTAGAAATAATCTTCTTCTAGAGATAATCCAGAAAGAAGGCCTCCAGGCTTCTGGAGTATGCAGAAGGCATGGCAAAGGCCAGCATTAGACTAACAGGCAAGGTAACTCTGTGCTATTGGGAAATGCCCAGGGGGGGCCTCCTGCAGGCCCCAACATAAAATTTGAGTTAATCATTCCCTGTCAGCATCAGAAAAATACATTCGCAGAGCAATTAAAAGATTTAATGCCTGTTGTTAAAAACAACTGCTCAGATGTAATCAAGAACAAAAAAGCTTTAGTAGATAAAATTAAAAATCCAGGAGAGACCAGAAAATAAATATTTTGGCAAACTGCTATAAATGATCTGACACCAATGCTAAAAGTAGAAATAAAGGGCATTGGAATTGAATTGAAGGTTTAGTAGACACAGAAGCAGATGTAACAATACTTTTGCCAAAATCTTGTCATCCCGATTGGCCTCTTTAGGGGTAAATATTCAGCTTCTAGGGATTAGAACTTTATATCAAATAAAGCAAAGTGTAAGATGGGTCAAGTGCATAGGGCCAGAAAAACAAATAGGAAAATTAAAGCCATATGTGGCTAATATCATCATGAATTTTTGGGGATGTGATTTGTTAGAGAAAACACAGATTAATCTTCCTCCAATCTCAGAAACAAACCATAAAATGATAAAGAATACTTCTGAGAAAAGTATTAAAAGGTATTATCAAGAATAGTCACAGACCATTCAGGTTGTACATAGCAGGACACAACAGCTGTGATCTTTCAAAGATACCAATTGCCCTAACTTTAAAATGGTTACCTGACAATCTGTGTGGGCAGAATAATGGCCAACGACAAAAGGAAAATTATAGGCACTAGATTGGATTATACGGGAGAAGCTAAATGCTCAACACATTGAAAAATCTACCAGTCCATGGAATTCCCATGTGTTTATAGGGAAAAAAAATTAGGAAAATGGAGAAATATTTACAGATTTAAGAGCCATAAATAAGATGATTCGGCCAATAGTCTCTTTACACCCTGGAATACCATTGCCTTTATTACCTAAGCCATAGCCTCTGATAATAATTGATTTGAAAGATTGCTTCTTCACAACCCCTTTGCATGAGCACGATAGGGAAAAGTTTGCTTTCTCAGTGTCTATTTATAATAGTAGTATTCCAACAAAGAGATATCATTGCAAAGTTTTACCACAAGGGATGTTACATAGCCCTACCTTGTGCCAATAATTTGTACAACAGCCATTAGAAATGATTTGTAAACAGTTTTCTCAATCTATAATTTACCATTGTAGAGATGATATCTTACTGGCTGGCTCAGATGCAGAAACCCTGGGGGGAATATTTAACGAAGTAAAGAGAATGTTCCCTTTCTGGGGATTACAAATTGATCCTGAAAAAAAAAAATACAAAGAACAGATTATATTAATTATCTAGGATATAAAATAAGTTTACATAAAATTCGACCTCAGAAAGTACAAATCAGGAGATATCAACTACAAACTCTTAATGGTTTTCAAATTTTTTTCTGGGAGATGTTAACCAGCTATGGCCCACAGTTGGATTACTACTAAAGAGATAGGTAATTTATTTCAAACCTTACAATATAATAAAGACATAAAGTCCAAGAACACTATCAAGTGAGGCTGAAAATGAATTTGCTCTGGTAGAAAAGAAATTACAGGATACACATGTGGATCACTTGGATCCAGAGCTGGATTGTATTTTAATTATTTTGTCTTCTACTCATTCTCCAACAGGAATTGTTTGTTTGTTTGAGACAGAGTTTATTTGTGCAGCCTTGGCTGTCCTGGACTCTTTTTGTAAACTAGGCTGGCCTCAAACTCACAGACATCTGCCTGTCTCTGCCTCCCTGAGCACTGGGATTACAGGTGTGTGCCACCACGCCTGGTTCCCATAGGAATTCTTATGCAGAAAGAAGGTAATGTCATAGAATTGATATTTTTAGCACACAAACAGAGTAAAAAAGTAAAGACCTATGTAGAAAAGGTTTCGGAATTGATTTTGAAAGGAAAAATGAGATGTTGTCAACAGGCAGGAATAGACCCAGCAGAAATTGTGGTATCCTTTACTAATGCTGAATTCTTCATTATGGGCAGAAAATGAACATTGGCAAAGAGCTTGCAGTAATTTTGGGGGAGATATTAACAACAAATATCCCCAAAGCAAGCGACTTCAGTTTATACAAGAAACTAATTAGATTTTCCCTCATAGAGTATGAGGAATACCAACTTCCGGGGGCCCTGCAATCTATATTGATGATAATAAATCAGGAAAGACAGGAAAAATAAGTAACGTGGCTCAGAGCCATTATGATTCAATTTAGAAATCAGAGCTGTATGCCATTCTTATGGTATTACTAGATTTTCCTGAATATCTTAATATAGTTACTGACCCTCAGTACACAGAAAGAGTTGCTTTACATATTTAAGCCACTGAACTCATTCAAGATGATACAGAATAAGAAATGTGCTGAAAGCCTCGGAATTTTATAAGAAACACCATGTAAACAGCAAAAAAATTGAAGAAAGATTGTCCTATCACTTTGCAACAAGCCAAGGAAATTATAAGGAAATGTCCTATTTTTTTTTTTTAAATAACCAAACTCTATTACCTTCAAGAAGTAACCAAAAAAATTCCCAAAGAAATGAAGTCTGGCAAATGGATACCATAGATACATATTCAGGATTTCAATGGGCAACTGCTTTAAGTTCTGAAAAGGCTGATTCTGTAATTACACATTTATTAGACATTATGGCTATTATGGGGATACCTATACAAGTTAATACTGACAATGCTCCAGCATATCTCTAGTAAAATGGAACAGTGTTTTTGCATGTTACAACACAAAGCATATTACAAGTACACCACACAATTCTATAGGACAAGCAGTCATAGAAAGATCTAATCATACTTTAAAAGATATGTTTAACAAACAAACAAAAAAGGTTAATAAAGACCCCAAGAGATAGGCTACATCATGATGTATGTATGTATGTATGTATGTATGTATGTATGTATGTATGTATGTGTTAATTTTTGTTTTTTCTAGATAGAGTTTCTCTTGTAGTCCTGGCTGTCCTGGACTCACTTTGTAGACCAAGTTGGTATTGAACTCACAGAGATCAGCCTGCTTCTGCCTCCCGCATGCTGGGATTAAAGGCGTGCGCCGCCTGGCCTTCCTTGTGCTTTATTAACATTAAAAGTTTTAAATGCTAATGAGAAAGGAACAACGGCTGTGGAGAGATTGTAAAATAGGAAAAAACTGCTGAATTATATCAATCTGTATATTTTAAAGATGTGTTGAACTCAGGATGGAAATTGGGACATGTATTACATTGGGGAAGAGGTTTTGCCTTTGTTTCCACAGGAGAAGAAAAGCTGTGGATACCATCAAAATTGATAAAGATTAGATTCAGACAGGAGAGATCTCCTGAACAAGGAGAGGCAATGGCTCATCAGACAGCTTGGTTATTCAGTCCAAACTAATTTATAAAGACTAACAGATGCCTTTCATTTGATCAGAAAAAAATCATAATAATTTTGAATGATAATTTACCAAAGGCACACTTGTCTTACTAGCACAAAATAAAAAATGTGTTTTCTTAAGCCATGTGCCTTAATTCCATGCTAGAATGTTAGACTGTAGATTGTCACCCAGCCTATGCCATATTGGATGTCAACTTTTGAGTGTTCTCCTCCTCCTCCTCCTCCTCCTCCTCCTCTTCTTCTTCTTCTTCTTCTTCTTCTTCTTCTTCTTCTTCTTCTTCTTCTTCTTCTTCTTCTTTTTCTTCTTCTTCAGATTTTGGAGCCAAGGTCTCTCTGTGTAGCCTTGACTATCCTTGGACTCACTTTGTAGACCAGGCTGGCCTCGAACTCACAGAGATCCTCCTGCCTCTGCTTCCCAAGTGCTGGGATTAAAGGTCTTAAAACATAGCTAAGAGATTTAAAATGTTTTAAGTAAGTTCAAAGGGTTACTACAGTGCATACTTGTTTTCTAAATTTCTAAAAGTTGGAGTGATTTGGAGCTATAGAAAATATTTGAGCAATGTGGTGGTAGCTCATGCCTTTAATCCCAGCAGAGACAGGCAGATCTGTATAAGTTAGTTGTTTTTTAAATTCTAGAGTTACAGTAAACATGGCAGTGGTGGTGCATACCTTTAATCCCACCAGCCAGGGACAAAAATCAGATACATATTTTCCATACTAGTGAAATGACATACAATATTTACAGATTATTATAAAAACCCTCTACAAGGTAACTACAAAGGCAGTTAATTTCCATTGGGGACAGGAACAAAGGACAGCTTTTAGGACTGCCTATAAGGTCATAGCCATGCATGCAAGCCTGACCAATATTGAACCAGATGATAACCTAATTATGTATATCATATTTATTGGTGAATTGGCAACTGGGGGCACTTCATAAAGCAAAATAGAGTCCACCAACACTTACCTGTTGGCATCTATTGCAAAGACTACCCATATATGGATAATAAATGTTCTCTCTTTGAGAAACAAATCTGGGACATTTAAAAAGCCAACCACCCTAGGGTCATAAGGGCACTCTAACAATGATGGGTTGGATCTATTAAAGGCAGAGTCCTTCGCAGGTTCAGCCATGGGAGGAAAGGTGTTACAGTGGAACTGGTACCTGTCTGAATGCCTTCCTGACCATGATGTGGTGGCAAAGGGGTTCCGCCTTCCCACACTGAGGAAATAGCTCAGTTGTCTATAATCCTTTTCCCTAAACTGCCCATCCCTCCCTCAAAAGAGGCACCTATTGAACTTTGAGGACCAACAGAATGGACATAATATTTGGTTAGTGCATGGCTTACTGATGATTCATCAACCACTGATGGAACCAAAACTAATGGAAAGTGGCAGCCTCCTATAGAGAGGGGATGAACGGCCAGCACTGAGGAAGGAACCACAAAGTCAGCGCAGCACTATTGGCTATAAGACAAATGGCCAGGAAAGAAAAAAAAAAGTCTGAAAATAATGAAATAGTGGACAAATTGGCTTCATGTTAAATTAAGACTAGAATATTAAAATTTGCCAGGGAATAAATTCAAAACAAATCAGCAAGAATGATAGCTTAAACATTTGAAAAGCTTGAAAGTTTACTCCTCACACTAAAAAATGAGGGAAAATGGAGGACCAAGTTAAACCAGGACAACCCTATGAGAATAACTATTATAAGGAATTCATAGCCAGATAGTGGTTCACATCTTTAATCCCAGCACTTGGGAGGCAGAGGCAGGTACATCAGAATTACAGTTATTTAAATTTAAAAGCCACTTGCAAAAGGCAGGATGAAATTCAAAGTGAATGTCCTTTTTGATCTAAAAATAAATACATTTAAACCTTGAGTTTATATATATATATATATTTATCCACACATACTAAGGTTTAAATGCTTTTATTTTTAGATCACAAAGGACAGTCGCTTTGAAAGATAACACTTTTTCTGTTGCCAAAAAACATTTTACCCTGCGTGAGAGATAACCTGCTAGAAAAGGAACCCCCCCTCCCCCCGACAGAGTTAGGGTTGGGGTAGTGTTCTGCTTTTATCTTTTTAGGAGACTAAAATCATCCAACTAAGGAATCCAGAGACCACTGGATAAGTGAAACATCTGGGGAAAAAGAACTGATTATGAAGAGAAAATGTCCCAAGAAAAAGTAAATTGACCAAGTGGTATCGCTGACCTCCATCTTGTGTCTTCTACCCTCTACAGCCATAAGTGACTAATGGTCTTTCTGTGGTCCTAATTCGACTAAGATTAAAGCTGCTTTGGGGCTGGAGCATGCCTCTTTCCTTCTCCAAACTCATGCATGCTTGTTAAAAGTAAATCTAAAATCTCTGTCTCATATCAGAAGAGCCACCTGGCATGGGACAAAGGAAAACAAAAAACCAGGGGACTATTCTATTGCCACTCATCTCATAATCTTTTGGTTTTCATTTGACTTTTTAAAACATTTTCTAAAGGTATAACTATTGTCTCAAAATATATGATTATTATGTATATATATAAACTTTCTGTCATGATACTAGCAGCCACACAAAGTATTAACTAATCCTAGAAACAAGCTTCATCTGGCTTCCTGTATGTGTTTTCAGGTTTGAGTCTAAAGCAGGTAACTAGGAGCAAAGTTTGTGGTCAAACCTATCAGAGATCTGCTGAATATGTCACTTAAAATGTTTAAGTTTTCTCCAATAAACTGTGACTACTCCTAATAGTAACCTTTGAGGTCTCCAAGAAGATGATGAGGGCCTGCAATGACAAATCCACCTGGACTGTGGTAACGCTAACCACTGGGGAAAACTGCCCTGTGCCTCCTCTGCTGCCAGCTTCTGTGCAAACAGTGGACACCTTTGGGTTGACTGTTGTATTCCACCTAGCCAGCATTGCCACTAAGCTGACAAACACCACCCAAAGATCAGCTTCAGACTACAAACTGACACAAACATTTTACAGAACTTTGAACGGAAACAAACAAACAAACAAACAAAAAAAACCAAAACCAAAACCAAAACCAAAAAACCCTCAATCCTAAGATTGTCAAATAAATACAGTGAAGCTGAACACTATAGAAAGCTTGGCAGAATTAGCTTCATTATTGTAAATAGCTTTACTGTGTTGCAGTTAAAAATCTTTCCTTCTTATTTAGGCAAAAAGGGGGAACTGTTGCAGGATATTTGATCACACTGTAAAACCAAGGTTGTGTGTTTTTTTTTTAATAGAAAACCCTGTTTCTAGTTATGATGTGGCTCAGCTCTAGCACACCAAGAGCTTTCTGCTTGAATACTGTAAGTAGGATTAATACTGTGAGCAGGATAGTCAATCATAGGTCAAGAGGTGGAGAAAGCAACCAGTTGACAGGAAGTGAAGAGAAAAAAAAAAAAAAACATAGAGAGTAAGTGAAGCCAGGCAGATGGATAGAGATGCACAGGAAGTAGAGGGGAGGGCATTCAGTCGAGGGGTTTTTGAGATGGCGCAGAGAAGGAGAACTTCCTTTTGGGACTTCAGCTGAGGAGGAAGGTCAGCTGGGCACTTTTTCTGCCACCCCGAGCTTACAGGCTTTTACGCCCAGCATCTGACTCTCAAGTCTTTATTGGTAAAATCGAGTGATTGAGAATTTTGTTAAAAACAACAGAAATGGGCTGACAAGTTGTCCGACTGTACAATTCCTTTTCAGTGTACAAGCTCTCCCTTTGGCTGGATCCAGAAGTCTTTCTGCTAATATGGCATTCCTGGGAAATTCCAATGCCTTAAAACACATTGTTTTTAAGTCTGACAACCAAAGGAAGGGGCACCAGTGTCCCTACAATATCTTGCCGTGTTATCTGGAGACAGTAATTCAGTCTGGGTGTTAGGTTGGAGGCATTTCCTCACTTGAGGTTCCTGCTCCCAGATGAGCCTGACTTATGTCAAGTTGACAAAGCAAACAAACAAACAAACAAAAACCAACCAACCAACCAACCAACCAACCAAATAAATTACCCAGCACACAACAAATCTGTAGAGCAGGCAGGCTAGTGAGGTTAGCTACAGTAATATGCTCTGAGTTTGATTGAGAGTCTTTGCTTCAAAGAATAAAGTGACGAGCGATTGATGAAGACACCTGACATTGACCTTGGGTCTCTGCAAGTGCACACACATGCTCGTGAGCATTTACATGTGTGTCCATGTAAGCCTCTCTCTCTCTCTCTCTCTCTCTCTCTCTCTCTCTCTCTCTCTCTCTCTCTCACACACACACACACACACACACACACGCAGATGAAAAAGGAAGCATGCTATACATATATGTAATATGTTCCAGCCACCAATGGTGGAATGTTACTTGACCATGAGAAAGAACTAAATGCTGCCATTTGTAAGAATATACATAGGACTAGAAGGATATTATCTTTTAATGAATTTAACTCTTTGTATATGGGAGCTTGCCTGCATGCATGTCTGTGCACCACATACGGGCAGTGTCCTCATAGGGCAGAAGAGGGTGTGTGATTCCCGAGGTGCAGACAATTGTGAGCTGCCATGTGGGTGCTTTGAGTTCTCTGCAAGATCAGTCAGTCCTTTTAACCACAGAACCATCTCTATAGCCCTGGAAGACACGTGTTAAGTGAAACAAGCCAGAAGAAAAGTACTATATCCTCTTACTGCTGTGGAAGTTGAAAAGTTGATTTCATGGAGATGAAGAGTGGATTTGTGATACCCAAAGACTCAGAAGGGTCGGGAGAGGCTAGGGACAGGGAGAGGCTGGCTAATAGGTACAAAATTACAGCTAGAGGGTGAATGAAAAAAGTGAGATAAAAGGAGGAGGACATGGCTACTCCTGAAGTATAGAGAAAAATTTTATTATAGATGTTAAGGGAGAAAACAACAGGCAGAGAGGAGTGCAGGCTGAACGTGGTTAGCAAACTAAACCCGAGCATGAGAGGGAGAGGGAGAGGGAGAGGGAGAGGGAGAGGGAGAGGGAGAGGGAGAGGGAGAGGGAGAGGGAGAGGGAGAGGGAGAGAGGAGTAGCTGACCAACAGTGGCAGCCCAAGAGGCCAAAAGACCAGTTCAGCCAAAAAGGCTGCATTCTATAGGGAATAGGTTGGAAGGAGTGAAAGCTTAGCCCTGGAAGGGTGGGGTTTAGGGAAGGGGGCGGGGTAAGAAGTGCTGGGAGGAGCCTCAGGTACTGAGGGATGCTGGGAGAGCTGGTCTGCTTCCACTTTGATATGTTAATAGTCACCTCAGCCATTTGTCCCGGGTTTCTGAGACCTAACAGAGGGGATAAACTGTAAAGCTGTAAAGTACTGTGCCCATGGTTAATAATTTACTGTAAATTTCAAAAAAGCCAGAAGAGAGGTTTTTAATGTTTCCAGTGCAAAATAATGACAACTGGGGCTGACGATGTAATTCAATTGGCAGAGTACTCCTTGAGTAGAGTGCTCAACTGGCAGAGTGCTCCATGGACAGAGTGCTCAGTGGGCAGAGTGTTCAGTGGGCAGAGTGCTCTGTGGGCAGAGTACTCAGAGGGTAGAGTGCTCTGTGGGCAGAGTGCTTAGTGGGCAGAGTGCTCTGTGGGCAGAGTGTTCAATGAGCAGAGCTCCATGGGCAGAGTGAGTGTTCAGTGGGCAGAGTGTTCCATGGGAAGAGTGCTCGTGGGCAGAGTGCTCAATGGGTAGTGCTCTGTGGACAGAGTGTTCCATAGGAGAGTGCACAGTGGGCAGAGTGCCTTCCTAGCATGTACTGCACCAAGCCCTGGGGTCCAGCCCCAGCCCACATAAAAAAGATGTAGTGATGCACAAGGTTAACCCCAAGACTGGGGAGGTGAGTCAGGGGTTCAAGGCCATCCTCAACTACTCAGCCCAGGCAGCCTGGGCTACATGGATAGATAGATAGAAGTCTGAGGTGGTGCAGTGCTAATTGTGCTGATCTGGCTCTTCTGTGGGTTTTGGGAATCTGAACTCAGGGGTCAGGCTTACCCAGCCTTTATCTACGGATCCACCTCCCAAGCTTATTGCAAAATATCCCGAGAGAGGGAGGTGACCAAACGTCTTCTTACCTTGTCTCCTGAGGGAGGTGACCATTGCAAGTGTCTATGTGCCACGTAAATGTCACAGGAGGCCATTGTTTCGGGCTTGGCTGCTGCATTGACCTCAACAGAGCAGCCTACAAATGTATCGAAGTCACTTACCCTGAAGTTTCCGTCATCCAAGTTATTGTCTGACATTTAGAGACATCAAGATTGGAGCTAGAACAGCAGGATTTCCCTAACAGGCCAGTTTCAACCTGCCTAACAGCGAAGGAGCCCTTTCTGCTTTTGGTGCTCACAGGAACTGTAAGCTGCGGCTAAGCAGGCAGTTGCTCTAAGTTCTGTCTCGCCACCTGCCTGACTCAGAAGGCAGCTTCCAGGCGATCACCTGCTCTCTGTTTCTGTTCTATTCAGCATTCAGCCCTGTGCTGACCAGCTGCTGTTCTCTGCCAGTCATCTGAATACTCTCTGCCTGCCTGTCTCCTTCCCTCCCCTGCCCCCGTCTCGTGTGTGTGTGTGTGTGTGTGTGTATGTGTGTGTGTGTGTGTGTGTGTGTGTGTGTGTGCGCGCGTGTGTGCGCACGCGCATGTGTGTGCCTGCCTGTGTGGTTATTGGTGTGCATGTTGTGTGTGTGTGGGGGGGGGGGACACACAACATGTCAGAGTTTGATATTGGCTCTCCACTTTATTTTTTGAGACTCTTCTCACAGTACTTTGAACTCACTTTGGCTAGGATGGCTGGCCAGCAACCCCTAGGGCTTCTCTTGTTTCTGCCTCCCCAGTGCTGGAATTACAGGCACATGACTCTGCCCAGCTTTCACATGGCTGTTGATAACTAAACCCAGGTCCTCATGATTGCATGACACTTCCCTGACTGAGTCATTGGCCCAGTCCACTCACTCTATTTTCATTGAATCAAAACTGCTCTTTCATCTTAGAGTCACCAGTAAGGCCCGCTGAGTGTTAGCTAGTCTTTGCTGGCAAATTAACATATAAAGGCAGGTTTGTTGGGAGCAGCTCTAAGGCACTGACCTCACTGGAGGGGCAGAGAGAGAAAGCATGCATGGAGAGAGAGAGAGAGAGAGAGAGAGAGAGAGAGAGAGAGAGAGAGAGAGAGAGAGAGAGAGAGAGATTATATAGAGCCTCTCTGGGAGAGGAAGCCCTGCCCCTGGCCTGGAAAGTTCAGGGTAGAGGGCTGGGTATGCCAGCCATGCCTGGTAACAGGTAGGGACTGAGAGATGCTGGGAGAACCTGGAGGCCAGCTCCACTTTGGTTAAAAAGGCACTTCAGCCAATGTGGTGGCACGCACCTCTAATCGCAGCACTCAGGGAGGCAGAGGCAGGTGGATCACTGTGAGTTCAAGGCTAGCCTGGTCTACAAAGTGAGCCCAGGCCAGCCAAAGCTACACAGAGAAACCCTGTCTTGGGGGATAGGGGAAGCTCCTTAGCTTTTTGTCCTTGCTCTGGATCTCAACACTGAGGACTTTGAGTTAAGTTTGCTGTATCTTTGTCCCCTGACGTCTCCCTCAGCAGAGCACACCATAGCTAGGACTTGTGGCTCCCACCCTCACTGCCAGCCTGCAGTTGACACTAACCTGATGCCATTTGCCAAACAGAAGAGACTGAGGCTCAGTGAGGCTGGTGGTTGCCCCTGGGTGCCAGGCGACCTGCCTGTTCAGGTTGGGAGATGTACCTGGCTGCTCTTCACTGGGGGAATCTTTGGCCTAAGACATGTGCGCAGGTCACACAGCATTATCTGGTCCAAATTGGAGTGCTTACTACGTTTTCCTGAACCAGGCCTGCCCACTTGCAGACAAGGATGGCTAAGAGTTTCAGCTCTTGTCTCTGAACAAAAAAAAACGCAGACAGAGACACATTGATAATAATGATATGAGAAATTTGGGAGTGTCTTCGAGTTTGACAGAGGCCTTCTTGGCTTTTAGTGAACTTATCTTGGGGTGGGTGTGGCACATCTATGGTCCTGGAGAACTCAACAGTCACCGGAGTCACGCTGAACCAGTGGGCTTGTGGGTTTTGTCTCCTGAAATCAAAGAGTAAAATTCATGGGCCATAGAGGGTGAACTGCAGCGAGGAGTTCATGATAGAGTCATAGGTTGGTTCTAAAGAGGCAGAGGGTAGAGCTGCTCGCTGTACTAGTAGAGGGTATGTGACCATGGAACTGCTCACCTGGGCCTTTAAAACAAGAGTCAGGGTGGAAACTGGAATACGGCATGGGGAGAGAGATGAGACCGAGCTCGCTGGTCTAGGTGCCTGACCACAGCTGTCCGGGTCCTGTCCTCCAGTAAGCTTCCAGACAGAGTAAGAACTCTCTTCTGGCATCCTTGGCCTCAGCCAGGACATTCTTGGATTGGGGGTCCCCGCCCTACCTGATCAGTTTCTGTCTTCTGTTCCTGTCAATAACAGAAGAAATGGCTCATTAATGGAGAAAGAGTCTAAGACTGAAAGTGGGTCAGAGCTGGAGGAAGGCTCAGAAGTACTGGGCCTGGAGGGTTCTGACTCCTTATGGGCCAGGCATCTGAATCTCTAGCTCTGTTTCTTCCATTTGGAGCCTGTGGGGATAAGTTCCCGGTCTTCATGCCAACTGGCTTCTCTTGTATGTTGATCCTGATGCCTTTCTCATTTTTGCTCTTCTGCCACATCTCCAGTTCCATAGGTCCCTCCTGCAGGCCTGCGTGCTCAAGGCTACGCTGTTCCTCTAGCCTGGGCACCTGTTGTGGGTGTGTATTCCAGGCAGCCTAGGACTTTGCTAGAAGGCATACAGAGGGCAGTGCATGTGGAGGCAGGAGCAGGTGTGTGCATCCATAGGTTGCAGGGGTGGGCCAGCACTGCTGCACTGCCGGAAAACAGGGTAGAGGAGAGGTCAGAAAAAGGCCAAGCCATTTTTTTAGCCTTGCGTGCAGCAGTCACATCCCGCAGTGGTTTGAGGAGGTGGTAAGAGCTGGCCTGTGGACTAGTAACGTGGCAAAGGATTAGGATGGAGAGACAGGGCCATCAAGATTAACACGCAACACTAGGGACACCCTTCCCTTGCAGGCTACATGTAATAACATAACACGAGAAAAGGTGAGTCCTGGTTAATGAATCAAAGGGTCGGGACAGAGGTCCTGGAAATGTAGCTTGGGCTTTCCATTGTCTAGGCCACCTCTATTCCCTGGGGAGCCCTTTTTCTTTCTTTCCTTTTCCCCCTGTGTATGTGGTATGTGTGTACATGTGTGTGCATGTCTGCATGCGGGTGGATACCCATGTGCATGTGTGCTTGTGCATGTGGAAGCCCAAGGATGATGTTCAGTCTTCCATCTTCTTCAATGAGGTGGGATTTGTCAATCAAACAAACTCCGTGCTGAGCGATTTGGCTCTTCACACTAGCCAGCTTGCTCCAGGGGATGCTCTGTCTCTGTCTGCTGAGGCTGGAATTTCAGAAAGGCTGTCACACCTACTGAGCACTTACATGAGTTCTGAGGATCTGAACTCTGGTCTTGTGGTTTTAATTTTAACAGCTGAGCCATCTTCCCAGCCCCTGAGAGAGCTCATTTCTTTCTCAATAAATTTTCTCTGACACATTTCATAATAAAGTTTCATCATTACCCATGTGCGCCTGGTCCAATACCTGGCTCTGGAATACAAAATCTGGAAATCTTGGTGGGTGCCGCAGGACTCAGACCCACATTTCTAACAAGGTATTGTGGGTTGTCAGGGGAAGCTGGGACCAGCTCAAGGATGGAGGCAGCAGAGAGAAGCACACGGTCCCCATCCATCTGCATCCCAGGTAACCATGGAAGTAAGACCTGGGACATGCTGGTCCTTGACATGCCTTGGAGAATTGCTGTAGGAGGTCCACAGGTCCCAGTAATTCTAGAGAGGCAGGGGTCGGGTGATGTGGGGTGTGTGGGATGGGGGTGGGGAGGGTCTGACTGAGGCTCAGGTTCCTTAGGGTTCAGATGGAGAGGGAGAGGAGACACAGACAGGAGAGGCAAGGAGAGTGATGAGGATGGCAATTTTTTTTTCTTTTGAGACAGGGTCTCATGTATCCCAGGCTAGCCTCAAACTTACTAAGTAGCTAAAGACAACCTTGAGCTCTTACTCCTCCTGACTTTCCATGCTGACTTCTGGGGTTACAGGTGTGCGCCACCGTTCCTGGTTTACACCATGCTGGCATCCACTGATCTGAATTTGGAAAGGAAGACATCACTCTC